>NC_084509.1:14140000-14342500 GCF_024500385.1 Phyllopteryx taeniolatus
GTGGCCAGTATTGGTCAACAACAGATATGCAAATAGTGCAGCGTGGCGAGACTACTACAGTGAGTGCACGAGTCATGTATAATTGGCCCCACAGAAATGTGACAACAAACTCAAGTCAAAAAATTGCCAGTATGTTGTAATGGAATTGTAGGTTAGGTGTTTAAGAAGTTGATTCCAAGACGGAAGAAGCTGTTGGAATGTCTGCTAGTTCTAGTTTGCATTGATCGGTAGCGCCTACCTCAGGGAAGGAGCTGAAAGAGCCGGTGACCGGGATGTGGGGGGTCCAAGAGGATTTTACACGCTCTTGTCTTAGTTCTGGCAGCGTGCAAGTCCTCAAGGGTGGGTAGGGGGGTACCGACAATCCTTTCAGCAGTTTTGATTGTCCGTTGCAGTCGGAGTTTGTCCTTTTTTGTAGCAGCACCAAACCAGACTGTGATGGAAGAACACAGGACTGATTCGATGACCGCTGTGTCGAACTGCCTCAGCAGCTTCTGTGGCAGGCCGTGCTTTCTCAGAAGCCGCAGGAAGTGCATCCTCTGCTGGGCCTTTTTGAGGACGGAGTTGATGTTGGTCGCCCACTTCAGATCCTGAGAAACTGTAATTCCCAGGAACTTGAAGGTCTTGACTGTTGACACAAGGCAGCTGGACAACGTGAGGGGCAGCTGTGGCGAAGGATGCCTCCTGAATTCCACAATCATCTCTACAGTCTTGAGCGTGTTCAGCTCCAGGTTGTGTCGGCCGCACCACAGCTCCAGCCGGTCCACTTCCTGTCGATATGCAGACTCGTCACCGTCCTTGATGAGGCCGATGACAGTGGTGTCATATGAAAAACTTCAGGAGTTTGACAGCCGGGTGCGCTGAGGTGCAGTCGTTCGTGTAGAGAGAGAAGAGCAGCGGAGAGAGGACACAACCTTGGGGCGCCCCAGTGCTGATGCTGCGTGTGGATGCGGTGGCCTCCCCCAGCCTCCACTGGCAGATGGCAGGTGAGACGCTGAGCTGGAGAAGCTTGGATGAAAGTTCAGGGATGATGGTGTTGAACGCTGAGCTGAAGTCCACGAACTGGATCTTCGCGTAGGTCCCTGCACTGTTGAGGTGTTCTAGGATGAAGTGCAGTCCCATGTTGACTGCATCATCCGCAGACCTGTTCGCTCGGTAGGCAAACTGCAGGGGGTCCAGCAGGGGACCTGTGACACTCTTGAGGTGGTCCAGCATGAGACGTTCAAAGGACTTCATGACCACAGATGTCAACGCGACAGGCCTGTAGTCATTTAGACCCGAGATTGTAGGTTTCTTGGGGACTGGAATGATGGTGGAGTGTTTGAAACAGGATGGTACTTCGCACAGTTCCAGAGATCTATTGAATATCCGTGTGAAGACTGGAGCGAGCTGGTCCGCGCAGGCTTTGAGGCACAATGGGGACACGTGGTCTGGGCCTGCCGCTTTGTTAATCTTTTGTTGTTTGAAGATGCGTCTCACATCCTGTTCGCGGATGGTTAACGCAGAAGTCGGTGGAGTGATTGTGGTCGGTGGTGCGGCTGGGTGGGTGTGGGGTGTGAAAGTGTCCTTTTCAAATCTGCCGTAGAAGGTGTTCAAGTCGTTGGCTAGTGTGCTATTGTTCTCAGCTTGGGGGGATCGTCGCTTGTAATTTGTCAGCGATTGGAATGCATGACAGACTGATTTAGAGTCGTTAGCGCTAAACTGTTTTTCCAACTTTGCTGCATACTTCCTCTTTGCAATGTTAATTTCTTTAGTCAGCTGGTTTCTAGCGCGATTATACAGGGCCCTGTCCCCGCTCTGATATGCATCCTCCTTGGCTTGGCGAAGCTGCTTAAGTTTGGCAGTGAACCACGGCTTGTTGTTATTTAATGTGCGAAATGACTTTGTTGGTACAATTGTCATTAGATTAAAGGTTGTTTCATATGCTGTGGTCTCAATTTTGAAAACATAGTGCAGACAGCTCTATCAAAGAGCCGAAACAACAGATGACAATTTGATGGTGACACTTCAATAAGGACGTTCAGTCGTATGAAAATTATATTCACATGTAGCTACTCAAAATTTCGACTGTACTTAGTAATAGTGGAACGCACTTGTGTCAACGACATTTTTATCGCAGACGTATAATGCACCTTGGATCTTCAAACTATTTTTTAAATCTCCACAACACCAGCAGTTTCGCTTCACTTCTGCATTCAGCGGTTAACATATTTTAAGGTCTACTTTCTGCTGTAGAGAAAGGGAGGGGGGGGGAAAAGAGAGCGACGTTTGCGTGCCTATGAACCGAAACGAAAGGTTCGGACAATTTTCATGGACCGTCCCACCCCTAGTTACGTTACTTAGCTGTACTAGTTAACTGTACACCCCTAGTTACGTTACTTAGCTGTACTAAAACGTTCACAATCACCTCATTTTTATTTTCAATTGTCCCAAATCCGTCTATGAAACAATGTGTGGCTACGTCACATGGGCAAGTGCGCAACAATGCAGACTGGGTTGCCAGGTTGGCACGAATGACCCCCCCCCAAACATTTCTTTCTTTTATATTTCCAACTTTAAATGAGATTACTTGTCGAAGTCTCTTGGCTACGAAGTCAAAGTCAAGTAAGCAAGTCGCAAGTCATAAAACTGGCAACTCAAGTCGACTTGACTGGAGTCTCCCCATCTCGGTCTCGACCCGGCACTACTTCCAGGATTAATTGCTGAAGCTGTTCTGCCACGCCTTTGCCTGTCATGGAGGTCACTCAAAGCAGGCTCTTGTTCTTCGCCTTTAACCTTGCACACCCACTTTTTTGACTGTGCTGTAGTGTTCCGATTTTGCAAACTTTTGAAAATGTTTAGTAGTGGTTCACCTTTTCCAAAGCAAGAAATTAAATCACAGCTCTCTGCTTCTGACGGGGATCCGACAATGACGTAATTTCCAAAATGGCTGACAGGAAGAGGACAGTCTTAAACAAAACTTTTTGTTTTAAATTAAACCTAGTATTTATAGTATTTGAAGTACAAACTGTGAAAATTTCTCAATATTCAATTATTAGTAGGTTAAATTATATTGGGCTTGTTACACTTAGTACCTGCCCCTTGCATATACTGGATGTAATTTTATTACTTTGATCATAGTTAAGAATATTTAAATTTGACTTAAAATTTGTCTGTATAATTAATAAAGGTATATTTATTTTTCTATTATTTCTTATCTGGAATAGAAATCAATAATAAAATATAAAATTTCTTAAAACAAACCAGTTGGAGGTTGGAACAAATGTTTTTTCACCTTAGAGGTTCCTCTGGCCCTTGTAATGCAAAGTACAAATATTTTAAATATAATATTCATTAAGAAAACAGAGTACCGGGAATATTGCACGTGTCTTTGTTGTCTTTAGAGTGACTTTGCACCACAAAGGCCTGAGAATGACCCATCCAAATCTGTGCATGTGCCTGTGTGTGACTGAAGGGGAAATCTGGCCATGTTTAATCACAGGAGAGACACCCCCTGTGAGCGATAGCGAGCTGTGACAATCCACTTAGTGCGCTCTGTAATCTGCTTAACCATTTAGTGAGTTGTTAAAGGAGTATGCAAATACTTGCATGGGGGGGGGGGGGGGGGGGCAGACGCAGAACAAATCTGGCTCTTGGACTGCTGGCGATTCGTAACGCTAACACGTTTAGCGTTGTGAGTGTGTGTCCAAGTGTGTTGATGTGTTTGAGACCTGCCGCAGGCACTGAGGGAAGCCAGACCTGGAGTGTGATGACAGAGACCAGAACCGGCCAAATAGAAGTCCCCCCCCCAACGCACGCATGCACCCCCAACCCAATTACCCTGTTCACCTCTTTTATTGTTTCCTGCCCACTCTTTGCATGCATGTATACCTTAGTTTCCTCTTCTTTAAACTTTTATTTTTTACAGAATTTAACTTTCATTGAGCACAGAACGAGCCAAGTGTTTGTTAAAGATCTCCTCTTGTCGTTTGTGGTCTTTTATTGCTTCGAAGTCAGGATTGTACGCAGCAGGTTATGAGCAGAAAACATGACAGATCAGCTCTGATTTAGGAGAATTACGTAAAGACGCTTGTTGACGAAAATGTTTTTCTCTTGCTAAAAAAAAAAAGGTTTGTTTGGTCTTGGCTTAAAAGGATTATGGCATAAAGAGACACACTGTTAGTGTTTCATTTTCTCGCCACCTCAAGCGCATATTCATCTGCACTTTAATGAAATATTTATAGGAAAAGACAAAAAATACTCAGTAGTGAGTTTACAGTTGAAAAAAATTATTTGACAGGCTGCCAAGCATGGTTCCAAATGTGCCATTCCATTTCCATTGCATTGTCTTTCAGGCCCGCAGTGCACAGCGCGTTGTGGCCGAACTCGACTTGGACCGGACCATCGCAAAAAAATGACAGAACCTCACATTGAGCTATTTTATCTATGGACGCCCTGAGGACGAGGCTTTATAGGCTTTTGAGGCTGCACATACAGTAAACTGCATTCCAAATTATTATGCAAATTATATTTTTCTCTGATTTTCCTAAATAATAAAAAATACAGTCAGCATAATTTTCAAGTCATCAACTGTCAGAATCAAAATGTTTTTTAACATACCCAATGACAACAGTATTTTTTTAAATAAAAAACTTAAAATGCACTGTTCCAAAATATTACACCCAACAGAGTTTCAAGACATTTGACAGGATTTAAAGAACTGTAAATACCGTAATTAATCATATAATCAATAATTTCAGTGCTCGACGCATGCACTTACTCATACAGGATTCACATAAGGAACAGGCTTTTACCGTTGTTATTTAACATTTTATGGAATCTTTCTGGTTTATCTGAGAGAAATATGTACATTTAAGCAACAGCTCCTCCCGTCCCCAGTAGGCTACCGTCTCCTTGGCCTGCACTCACTTGACAATAGTGCGTCGGATTCAAGAGCTGAATATTACGTTCATTCTACCACTTACATGTTTAAAAACATAAATTAAACTAACCGATACGTTACTAGAATGCAAAGCTTATTATTTTTTCTTACCAATGTTAATGTTACTCCTTCCGTCCAAGTCCACAATGCATGCGCAAATCACATTCAATTAAAGAAAGTCCTCTGGTCAAAATGAAACATTTCAGTTCGTTACCCCAAGCAAAGTATATGGATGCATTTACATCCCTTGAGATGAGCAAACTAATACTATTCAACGATTTGAAATACAATAAAATAAATGAATGATGTTTGTTTTACTCTTTACAGTGTAGAACACCAGATCTGTGTCTTGAGCTCTTCAGGCAGTTCCTTTGACCATGATTCTCATTTGCTCTGACATGCACTGTGAGCTGTAAGGTCTTGTATTGACAGGTGTGTGGCTTTCCTAATCAAGTCCAATCAGTATAATCAAACACAGCTGGACTCCAATGAAGGTGTAGAACCATCTCAATGATGATAGGAAGAAATGGACAGCACCCGGGTTAAATATGTGTCACAGCAAAGGGTATGAATACTTATGGCTGTGTGATATTTCAGTTTTTCTTTTTTTAATAAATCTGCAAACATTTCAACAATTCCATTTTTTTCTGTCAATATGGGGTGCTGTGTGTACATTTAATGAGGGGGAAAAAATAACCTAAATGATTTTAGCAAATGGCTGCAATATAACAAAGAATGAAAAATCTATGTGGGTCTGAATACTTTCCGTACCCACTGTAGTTTTCAATTCCATTGTTTCAATAAATAACCCTTAATTGTTAACCTTGTGACTGCCTCCAAGTAACGCCTTATTTTATTCAGAAGCTCCAAAATTGTAGTGCTGAATAAATTATATTTTGCGACTATATTTTGTTATCATTTAAAAAAAGTTTTTTTCCCGGCTGGTTGGCACCTGCCTTTGAGACTTGGTGTTTAAAGTCACAAAATCGGCCATCACAATTCCTCTCAGGTTTGAGATATTACATTGCATGTGCTGGATTAATACATTTTTCTCAACTCCTTCCAGAACGTGCAAAATGAACTACAGTATGTGGTAATTCTGCATATTTGGTATTCACAGTCCTGGGTGCGCCTGGTTAGCAGATCAGCTTCCACATTATCTGTTAGTATGAGCAATCAAGTTTGTCCTCTGGAGCTGTTCAGAATCATAACATGAAAATAATAATAATCATACTCACCAGAAATGCTGATTATTAAATTTATTAACGTGTGCAAATCGCTACAGACATGTTTATTAGTTGAACTTGGCTGTAGCAAGTTTTACTCAGACTAACCAACCAGAGGATGGAAAAATGCTGATTACGTGGTCAAATAAATGCCATTAATGATTACATCTATTGGAACTACATTTATTGTTGACATGCATTCACTTTTCATCTTGAGTGAATTGCGCATTAAGTTTCAGAGATAAACTATTATAGCAACGGGCCATCTTCTGCACCGAAACTTCTCTTTGTGCCGTGCTTACTTGATGTCTCGTAGACGCACACATGTACACGCTGGCGCTCTGCTGACGTCTCTCCCTGCAGGCCAAGCTGCAGAGCGCTCGGGGCCATGTTGCTTTGTATTCTGACGGACGGGCAGACAGAAAGAAAGACTTACCCACGGCTAGCGATTATGTTGACGTGACAACGCAGGAGTAGGAGTAGCAGGCATAGAAGAGAAGTGCAAAAGCCAACGCGCGCAGATGAAATGAATAACAATGTATGCAACGTGTCTCCCCGGACCCCCGATAACCTGCACGCCAAAGCCGAGTCACTGTGACAGGCCGATCTTTGTGGCCACTTTATCCTGCCTGTACACTTGTAAGGTAGAGCTGGGATAATCACACCTAATCTAATTAGGCCTAAAGAGGGCCATGACTGAGTCTGGCCAGAGGCTGACCGGGCACACACACACACACACATCAGCGCAAACAGCTCAGCAACAAAATCCTGTTTGCGTTAGAAAAATAAGGTTGTCATATTGATTATGCAAATGAGGCACTAACCGGGACTAACTGCCTCTCGGGCCAGCCGGTTACAGCTGACACAAACTGAAGAGAGGAGGAAAGGATTAGGACAGGTTTAGCTTTACGGTTTCTTTCGCCGCAGTTTTGCATGTACTGCTTTTCAATTCCCTGCAGCTTTATCCTTGCTGCCGCGTTGCCATTTTATGATGCAGAGTGACTACATCACCTGTAAGTCTTTTCGTATTTAATATGGAATTATGTTGAAAAACAAAAGACTTTCTGCTGAAAAGAGAGAGAGGAAAAAAAGTCCAAATGCAATGACAAGAACTCGCAAAAGTTTGCAGTTGCTACCATATTAATCATGTTATGACTGTTGATGGTTAAAGTGAAAATAGTGAATGTTTCAATGTTGGTAAACCTTATACTCCTTTTTAACATGACAACAACCTGACAGTATGTTTATCCATCCATCCATCCATTTTCTGAGCCGCTTCTCCTCACTAGGGTCGCGGGCGTGCTGGAGCCTATCCCAGCTATCATCGGGCAGGAGGTGGGGTACACCCTGAACAGGTTGCCAGCCAATCGCAGGGCACATACAAACAAACAACCATTCACACTCACATTCACACCTACGGGCAATTTAGAGTTGTCAATTAACCTTGCATGCATGTATTTGGGATGTGGGAGGAAACCGGAGTGCCCGGAGAAAACCCACGCAGGCACGGGGAGAACATGCAAACTCCACACAGGCGGGGCCGGGGATTGAACCCCGCTCCTTAGAACTGTGAGGCAGACGCTCTAACCAGTCTTCCACCGTGCCGCCAGTATGTTTTATACTCCTAATTCATTCTTGTAATGTTTGACTGAGTATTTTTCTTTCTCATAAACATTACTTGAATCTTGAAGTATTTTGACTGTAATTTTTTTCCATAGTTCTAAGACTGCCTTTTTTTGATAATGGTACTATTTTTTTCCTCATAATATTGACTTTTTTTCTCGTATTTATTTTCCGTTTGATATTTACTTTTTTTTTTTCTCATGCCATTTTCTGAATTACTTTGCCTAATTTACTCTTAAAATTTCATATAATTACCCAAAAACGTGGCCCATGCTTTGTGGACATCTGTATTTAATATTATTAGTTTTATCTTTTTTTGGAATAATCCTGTTACCAAACAACAAAAAAATACATGTCAGACTAAAAAAAAAAAAAAATTTAAATCTATGCCCCAATATATGGGTTTTTCAAATTACTAGCCATCGTTTGGTTGATTTTTGTTGCTGTTATTGAGCTAATTGTTGTGAGCCAAAATTACTGTTGTTGTTGTGACTTCCTGCTTATCCCAACATACAGTAATTACGCTTTATAAACCAGTTGATTTCTGTACGTTCTCTTTTATTCCGTTTTATTGTGCTATTTTTCTTTATTAACAACGTGATAAAAATGTTTTGAGTTGAACAGATGAATTTGCATTAATTTCAATTGGAAAATTCATTTTATATAATAGTAAATTAAGTTTAGAGCATGGTCATGGAAAAAATGTAATTGGTATCTTTCAGGACCCAGCTGAACTGTTATCTTTCTTTTCCCAATAGGCATATCTCAATCATGTACTTAAAGGGAGTTGTTTCATTAAGTGATTGTTGGAAAAGTTATCTTCATACTTTCAGCTTTAGAAGGTTAGTTGTCCTATTTTATTGAATGTGTAAATGTATCCCAATATATAATGTGAATTGTGTTCATACACACGCTTGTCTTCAGGTGTGCAGCCAGATTGCTATCCCCTCCTCTAGAAAGCTCTTCTGGGGCTGAGAGTATAACATACAATTGAAGGGCAAGATTGAAAGTGATTACCTTGTTAACTCCTGGCACCCGCTGCTAGCTTGAAATAGAGCTGAGCACCAGGGCCTAATTTGCAAATGAATAACCTCGCACAGCCCTCTTCTACCCCCTGTGTTCCTCCCTCCTTTTTTTTTTTTGTCCATTCGATGGCAAGATCATCTTTTCATATTCTGCCACGACAGATGCCGCCATTGTTCCTCATCAGTTTTTCTGGGGCCGTAAGGCGAGCCAAAAGATTTCCACATGTGATTTTAACACTGACAAAATCCCACAGCACCACCACCAACCCCTCCACAGCAGCCCAGTGTTTTATCTTTGTGTATCAGCACAGCAATCTCCAGACTTTCTTAGCAGATTGTTTGGGGGTGGAGGTGTCATTGTCTGCTTCTCAATAATAGAGAGGTAGCACTCTGATTAGGAAAAACCTCTAATTGGGAGATATGAAAGGGGCTACCAGCTATTGAAGAAACCGCGGGGAAATTGATAGCTCTGCGATGTTTCCCTTTTGCTTTTTCTCATGTGCTCTGTTGCTTTCACTCTATGAAGCTGAAAAAAGAAGTCTATTGTCTTTACCGCTGCAGATAATTAACAGTAAATATTTGTATAAAAAACATTTTGATGCCATAAATATCAAACACTCAAATGGAAGAAATGTAATTATGGCGGTAATTGAGCGTGCCTTATTGCGTGCCTTTAGCCCAAACTAATTGTTGAAGCTTTGTAGGTGGAATTATTTCCCATTCTTGCTTGCGTACAGCTTCAGCTGTTCAACAGTCCTGGTACTCCGTTGTCGTATTTTACGCTTCATAATGCGCCACACATTTTCAATGGGAGACATGTCTGGACTGCAGGCTGGCCAATCTTGTACCCGCACTCTTTTACTACGAAGCCACGCTGTTGTAACGTGCAGAATGTGGTTTGGCATTGTCTTGCTGAAATAAGCAGGGGCGTCCATGAAAAAGACGTTGCTTGGATGCATATATTTCTCTAAAACCTGTATGTACCTTTCAGCATTAATGGTGCCTTCACAGATGTGTAAGTTACCCATGCCATTGACACTAACACAGCCCCATACCATCACAGATGCTGGCTTTTGAACTTTGCATCACAGTCCGGATGGTTCTTTTCCTCTTTGGCTCGGAGGACACGACGTCCACAATTGGACTCGTTGGACCACAGAACACTTTTCCACTTGGCTTTTGCTTTGCATAGTAGAGTTTCAAGTTGCACTTACGGATGAAGCGCCAAACTTAATTTACTGACATTGGTTTTCTGATGTGTTCCTGAGCCCATGTGGTGATATCCTTTACACATTGATGTCGGTTTTTGATGCAGTGCCACCTGAGGGATCGAGATCATGGGCATTCAATGTTGGTTTTCGGCTTTGCCGCTTACATGCTGTGATTTCTCCAGATTCTCTGAACCTTTTGATATTATGGACCGTAGATGATGAAATCCCTAAATTCCTTGCAATTGTACATTGAGGAACATTGTCCTTAAATTCTTTGCTTGTGAATGACTGAGCAATTCAGGGAAGCTCCTTTTATACGCAATCATGGCACCCACCTGTTCCCAATTAGCCTGTTCACCTGTGGGATGTTCCAAACAGGTGTTTGATGAGCATTCCTCAACTTTCTCAGTCTTTTTTGCTACCTGCCCCAGCTTTTTTGGAACGTGTTGCAGCCATAAAATTCTAAGTTTATGATTATTTGCTAAAAACAATTAAGTTTATCAGTTTGAACGTTAAATATCTTGTCTTTGTAGTGTATTTAATTAAATATAGGTTGAACATAATTTGCAAATCATTGTGTTGTTTTTTATTTATGTTGAACACAACGTCCCAACTCCATTGGAATTGGGGTGGTAAGAAAAATGTTGAGTGATAGTTTCATCAGTTATTTCTTTGCAGTTTAATATCTTGGCCCAACACCAATTCATTCAAGATGTCTACCCCATTTGGAATTTCTAGACCACTTCCACATGGAAATGACAGTGACATTGATAATGACATCATCATTTGCGATCAATCCCGATTCCCCCGCACTCTCATACAGCACTTTACAACCTCGAAATGAAAAGATCAGTGTTCTTGTTTTACACCATGTCTTTAAATATCTGATTCATGAATTGTTTCTTGTCAGCGCCAATAGTATCGCTGACAATGTGATACCACCAAAATGCCACATCTGTGGCACAACAGAACATTCAGCATTTATGGGCCATATTTGTCTTTGAATTCCATGGTGGGTCGAATCATATGCTGTTTCAGGCCGTGGCCCGCTGTTTTAACTCCTTCTTAAAGGGATAATGTAAGTCAGAGAAGACACCCGATTAAAATATCCTTCAGTAAAAGGGTTAAAGTCTCCACAGACACACACAGGAGCAGATAATGCATGGCTGATGAGTGTCTGGCTAATGGGCAGCTCTGTTAGCTGGAAATCAAATGACTCATTACATTTTAAGTCCCTTTTCTGCCTCCATCTCGTGACTAAAGGTTTTCATCTGTGTTGTGTCTAGGGCTGGGGGCGTTGGTGCTGGAGGGTGGTGTATTCAGGGAAAAGATGGGCAGAAGAGGGGTGGGCTTCTATGAGAGACCTAAAGCAATTAATTAGAAATTTTAGCACAAATGACAACTTGTCTGCCCTGTAAAGTAATTGTCTGCTGGTTGGAGCCTAGAGGGTGTTGTGGATGTAGGGTGAGTTGAAGGCTGGTGTGGCGTATATTGGTTTTGGATAAAACGTAATTAATTTCGGGGGAAAAAAAGTCAGAAGCGACACCTCCATTGCTTACGCTTTAGCGTGATTATACGTTTAACGTAATAAGCTATTTTTGTCTTGAAAGGGGCACCATTTCTCTTTTTAGATGTGTAAAACTAAAAGAAAAAGTGACGAAAAATCTTTTCCTCATAATCTGAAGGTTGCTCCAGGAATGAAATTTGAGTCCTCGATTCCAGAGGTCTCTTGTCGTACCCAAACAAACAAATGATACAGGTAGTGGGATTTATATACAATTTAATGAAATCTGAAAGGGAAAAACTACAGGGAAACAATGCAGAGGGAAAAAAAAACAAGGTACAACTAAACATTCGTCAAGCAGGTCGAACTGCGGTCCGCGTTTTCGGCACGGCCGGGAAGGTGTCTGTGCATCTCCGCCACCTCGTGGTGAGGGGTGGGGTTCACTGCCTGAGCCAGATCTAATATGAAGAAATCGATTCCCAGTTTTGCACTGTCACGCACACAGATCCTGGTTAATCTATGCAATGAGTGTTTCAATTTTATGTGAATGCCGAGAGCATTTAATACTTGCGATGTGGCATTTGTGTTGTGTGGTGTGAAACATCTCATCCGGTTCAGTAGACAAACGGATTTGAGATCAGACATTCAAATTGACTGTTAATTAGTTTAACGTCTGGTTGAGAAACCAGGTTTCCTGTGTCTCTACTTTGTTGATGAGATTCTTAGACTGGCTGGTAATTAATTTAGCGTCCGGGTGAGAAGCCAGGTCAGGAGGCAGGTATGCGGAACAATCAAATGTTGGGGGTCGTGGATGCCGTCTGGTTAGCCAGCGATTCTGTTACACTGGATTCACACTGCATGGTTCAACTTAATGCATTACAAAATGTCGTGCAATTGGCATGGCAGGGAATGAGTTAAAAAGCTCCTCGGTGGCGGATGAATTTCACCCAGAGTTCTTAAAGGCTCTGGATGTTGTGGGACTGTCCTGGTTGATATGCCTCTGCAACATCGTGTGGACATTGGGGACAGTGCCTCTGGATTGGCAGACTGGGTTGGTGGTCCCCCTTTTTCAGAAATGACCGGAGAGTGTGTTCCAACTACACGAGGATCACAGTCCTCACACTCCCTGGTAAGGTCTATTCAGGGGTGCTGGAGAGGAGGGTCCATCGGGAAGTTCAATCTCAGATCAGGTTGGACGCTTGGCTCTAGCTACGGTGAGTCTGCTTGTGAGTGTCTCGGGGTGAGCTATGGCTGACAACAGCTCCTGCGTAATCATGCTCATTTGGTTTGTGTTTCACTCTTCTTCTGGCATTGAAAACAGCTGAAAAGTGCATCAGCAACCATGGCTCTCCTTTCCCACATGCGAGGGCATTGCAGTAAGTATACTTTAAAAACCCTTATGAAAACGATTTCTGTAAAGTGAAGATTTCTTCACTATAGCAGGGATATCCACGGTCAACAAGTAGATAATAGGGATGCACCTATTTTTTCAGACCGAGTACAAGTACCCATACTTACATTTGAGTACTCGCCGATATGTCTTACAATTGTGATAATAATGTTTTATTTTAATCAAATATTGTTAAGAAAACCAAACTCTTCTTGAACATGGTAGGGCTCACGAAACTCTGTGCTTGCCGGTCGGTGGTCTGCGGCCTCTACCGCAAGTCAGGGCAGCCACCTCCGTTCTCGCTCAAGGAGTTCATCAACCATTTTGCAGAACATTATTTGCAGTCACCTGAAAATGTTGTCATCTGTGTCTTTTAAGTATCTCTACACGCATATGGCTGACATGGGTCCTACCTGGAAGGTACATTTCAGGCTGGTGATGTGGTATTGATGCGTACAGTATCGGAGAATTTTTACTGAAGTACTGGTACCCGATACTGGTTTCGGTAGGGGTGCATCCCTAGTCGATGTGTACCACAAAAACATTTGCAATGTAGCGGGACCACAGCAGGTGAACCGCGATATAGCAGGGGAACGCTGTGTATAAATTGTCAATTACAATGGTATACACTTTAGCCATTTAACAATCTTACAGAAAATGCATTTTGTATTTCCTTTGCGCAATTATTACTAAAATCAATGGTTATTAAAAGACGAGTCTTTACCAAATGGTTGTGATGTCACTTGATGGTACAAAAAAATGCATATATTATTTGTTTTATTTCATTGTACTTTTTTAATGTGTGTAAATACTGCCGATTATTACCATCTTCAGCTCATGGTGTAGGGTGCAACAGCATACCTTTATTTGAGATCTAAAATTACAAAACGTGTTATAATTTTAATGTAAAAAAATCATTCTTTTATAAACAATCTACCAATCAAACAATCTAATGGTTGAGCTGGCTCCTATGGTAAAGTCTTCTATGGTCTTTAAAACTAATGGTTTGTTTTCCTCATGTGCTCTGCTGATTATACAAGTGGTTAGTTAAAAGGTTAAACTAAGCATTACTATTACATTTTGAAGGCAGAATTTTCGATAGTTTGGATCGAATGTCATGAAATGGTGCTCTTGTTACTAATTGTGTTTCCGAGGTGGATTTTAAAGGTACAAAAGTACTTATATAATGTTTAAATAGTATAAAGATTTGTATTGTAACATATGTCTCCCATCTACAATTGATTTTTCCAAACATGACCATCATGCGAAGCCTATCGCATTTTAGCATATACCACTCCTCCGTCCACCTGATTCCCATCGTTCATTCTCTTCCATTTTGCTCTGGCACCGTGCCAGCTGCGTAATGCGCAGCAATTGTTGTAGCGAGCAAGGCCACCGTGTCTCCCAGGCCTTGTGCTACACTGCCATTACTATCTGGCCTGGCTGCGCTACAAATTGGATGAACAGGCACTGACACATTTTCAATATTATTACATTAAACCAAGTGGATTTTGATTGATAACCTAATATGGGCCTAATGCAAAACATCAATCACGGCAAGTATATTAATTATTTAATATTGTGGCGTAATTCAGAAATCGATGCCGCCGCTGCGTGGAAGGCACAGAGAAAGGAGGAGGGGTGAGGATTGGGATAGGATTAGGAGAAACAGAGCGCTTGCTCCCTGCAGACCTCATCAGATTATATGATGTTTTGAACATAGGGATGAGCATGTTAAATAGACTACCATCACTGCTTAGCTCGCCCCCACTGTGAAGTCAAGACAACATTTAAAGAGTAGCTGATTAAATGCAATTAAAAATGAGGGTTTTAATCATAAAATATGGTGCAAAATAACGAGAAGAAATTGAAAAAATGCTGAAAGAGGAGAAGGGATGGGAGCGTGTCCGTTTCTCCCGTGTTAGATTGTTTCCCGCTAATTGCGCTTCATTAGCGGATTACACATACTGTCACCACGGTAACAAATGTCTTGCTGTCAGCCTGCCGTGTACCCCGCCAAGTATAATGAATGTGGTGGGGTGTTTGTCACAGTGTAATGTAATTACAGTCCAGATGAAGTTGGCCTTAAGTGGTCGACTTTGTGCTGCTGAGAAGACGGAAACAACAAACGGGTTTTCATGGTTACCTTTTGACCCTTTACTTTCGTTGCCGCTTTATATTTTCTTAATTTCCCTCAAGGGAAGTTATCCATCCATCGATCTGTCTATCTTGAACAAATAAACACCTCCCTCAATTAGACACATCCATTTTGCCACTCGGGGGTCAAAAGGGTAGTATATGTAATTATCTGAGATTATAGACGTTATCGCTCACACACGAACACTGTTGATCCCATTTGTTGCAAATCAAAATAGCAGCACCGACTGGAGTCTTAACACATATGAACCATACAGTATTAAAAATGATTTTATCATATAAGAAGATGCTGTCTTTTCCGTCTATATAGCTACCTTTCTTTTTTATATTTCCTCAATAATGGTCCCTACTTTAATCAGCACCGTGTCACAGTAAGTTTTCAGGTGTGTCATCCACTTGAAAAAATAAATGCCTTTCCCCAAATAAAAACCTCCCCTTATCACCTCAGACAACAGTAAATCTATCTCTCGACCAACTGACCGTATTTTCTCAGTGTCCCCTACTCTATTGCCATGCCTCGCGGTTGAGTCCTAAATAGACACCTGTCCTTTTCCCCTCAGGAAAACGTAAGTCAATCTACATATCGACCGACAGACTATTTTCTTAACTTGTGTCACCTACACTGGACATCTCTGTGGGTGAGTCGTCCATCTGAACAAATAAACGCCTCTCCCCAAATAGATACGTTCCCTTTCCCCCTCAGGACAAAAGTAAAAGAATATATCTCTTGACCGCCTGACTGTATTTTCTCAACTAGTGTCCCCTACTCTAGAGGCATGTCGAGCAGGTGAGTCATCCACTTGAAAAAAATAAATGCCTCTCCCTAAATACAAGCGTAACCTTTCCCTTATGAAAAAGTAAGGAAATCTAACTATCAACCGGCTGACTGTTTTTTCTCAGCTTGTGTCCCCTACTCTGGACGCTGTCTCTTGCAGGGGAGTCGTACATCTGAATAAATAAACACCCCCCCCCAAATAGATATGTTCCCCTTCTACTCATGAACAAAGTAAAATAGTAAGAGTAAAAATAAATCAGTGGCTCGTCCGCCAAACTCTATTTACTCAAATAGTGTACCGAACTCTATACACTGTGTCTCACAGATGAGTTTTCCACTTGAGAAAAACAACAACAAAAACAAGCGCCTTTCCCTGAATAGACTCTTCCCTTTTGTACTCAGGGAAAAAACAATAGTAATTGAAATGATCACAGGTCATAGACACAATTGCTCACACACAAACGGAGTTGAATGCTGAGCCCATTTGAACTCTGTCACTCACCAAAACAGCAGCACCTACTGATGCACATAAGCAGTATTTTAGATTAATTAAATTTACTCACTGAACAACTTCTCTAAGCAGTATTAAAGATTAGTTTACATTTTGTATGACGTCTTCTTTTCTGGTGATTCACGTTGCTATGCTGTGGTAGTTCCACTTTGTCTGCCTCATTTCCTGCTGTTTCTCTGCATTTCTTCTCAGTCATCCTTTTTATCATTCTTTCTATCTTCATATCGTTCTATCAAACCTTATTTGAAATTAATGATGTGGGAATGACCGCGTTTATGGAAACCCGATGTGATTGATGGATAGATGGATGGATTTTTTGGAGGAAATGGTAAGGGGTGGTGGGGGTGTGTTAGACAGTATGTAATTTTAGAGATGGTATAGATTTACACTGTGATGCTGCTGGCTGCATTAGCAACTGAAGTCTGTCGATAAGCCTTCCCCTCTCTTCATGCGTGCACGCTCGCACGCACACACACACACACAAACACACACACACACACACACACTCACACAGTTGTCAGTAATGGGGACCAGAGTTGGTTGAGGTGCTGGGATCGGAGACTGTTTGTATTCTCTTGATCTTTTGATTTCCACTGCTGCAAATTTGAAATATGCCAAAATTGCATCTATTATTTACTGCCAATTTGCCTTTCCCTCCCCCAAATTTCCACACACGCAAACACATTTCCCGCCTGCCATGCCATTCTGCCACATCCACTGTCTTCATTGTACTATTATTACTATTGTTATTATTGTTATTATTATTATTATTATTAATTATAAGCTTTCCATGGTGTCAACCAGACTCATACAAATAGACAAAAAAGCTGAATCTTGTACCCTTTCGAGCAACTTAATGCAATCAAGACCATCTTATCTTTTTACAACTATACAGGTCGTGACCTATTTCATTGGTTGGCTTGAAAAAAATTACTCAAATAGTTGCCAATGCATTTGTGTGACAGAACTAGCTAAATAGTTGATACATTTTAATAATATTGCACTTGGATAGTGTTTTGAAAATATGAATTTAGTTGATGCATATGTGCATTTCAAAACTTCAACCACGATTAACATGACCTATAACCTGTAGAACCCAATTGGGGGAAAAAAAAGGTTTCAAGAGAGGATATGGCAGCGTTCAGAAATAACCAGTCACAATTGAAACTCATTTTAAATGGGAGTCGGTACACACCTGCCACTGTTTAAAGTGCCTCTGATGAACCCCAAACAAAGTTCAGATGTTCTTGTTTGCTTTTCCTGACTGGCTAATGTCCTTCGGGTCATTTTGTATTGGGATGGGCATATTAATAATCAAAACTAAGAATTAATTGATGTAATTGATTAGTGATTAATTGCATCTTGAAGCATTTGAGCCAAAATGGTAGTGCACTACTTGTGTGCACCCAGCAGATGCTCCTTAATTGCCTCTCAACTAGCTTGCTATCGAAAGAGAAGCAACATGGTGCCAGCTATGGTTGCGCTACATCCGAATAGCCACATTAATCTGCATGGTGCTCAATGGAATACTTAATTGAAAAGTCGATAATTTTTGTTTGTGTGTATGTGAGAACTTCAAGTTTGGAAATATGCTCTTGTGTTGCAGAGATGCTGAGAGCATGAAAGCAGGATTGGAACATCTGGTAAGTTCTATTTGATAACATGCACACACACACACACACACACACACACACACACACTTTAACATCAACTTTGTGAAATAAGTTGCCAAATGATAGACTGAGAGAGCAGCGGAACAGAAAATTATGACAATTAGAGTAATCGTACCATTCAAATTGTCTTCACGTTCCTTGAAACACACACACACATGGTCTTCACACATCGATAATCATGAGAGCCCATTGGAAACTCTCCTGGGACAAAACCTGAAAATTTAATGTCCATTTCTAGACTTTCTCTCTTTCTTGCTTTAATATGAGGTCACAGTGCCACGCAACAAAGTGAAAAGGTTCTCGCTCCTCTTTTTGGGTGAGAAAGAACCAAGGTTTTCCTTTTGGCCTCTTATTCTACCAGATGAATTATAGACGGGGGTCAGCGAGGGTCCTGGTTCTCTACGGATGTCGCACGCCCTGGCCCCACTGCATACTAAATTGTACACACACACGCACACACACACACACACACACTGCACTACGCAAATGACCCTGAATATGCCACAGTGATGTTTGACCTCCACATTCAAACCGTTTTCTAACTCTGCAATGCAGCCAGCATCTGATGTGATGAATTGAACACTGGCTTGTTGTGTCTTCACTTTTTGCTGCAGATGGTCATATATGTGTGTTCGTATGTGATATTCATCATATTTCTGACTTCATCAAGACTGGGCAGTAACGTGGGAAGTGATTTGGGTGGAGAAAATGACCTGCTTTATGCTCCCTGAGTGCATGAAACAAGTTACCCGTGCAAGTATTTTGACGACTGCTATGCAGTGCAATGCAATGCAACCTCATTGGTACTAATGATTAACCAATGCATTGTTGAGCCATCAGTTCTTAAAACCCAGACAACATGATGTATTTTATGGTTAATATCCATCCTTGGATTTAGACCTGGAGTGGACTTACTTTCTTGATACTGAAACGTACTGTGTGTATCACATTATTAAGTGATGACCAGAATCCCTCTATCAAGTATAATGTTTATAATTCTAATTGAATCTCAAACGATAAGATGGTTGGACATCCAAAGCAAGTTACATAGAGAATATCTGAACAAGTTGATGGGGATATAGATAGATGCAATAATGCAGCGCTCCTTAAAAAGGTAATGTGACTAATTCAAGAGCGTGTTACGTGGATTAACAATAGTAATCATTTTGTGTATAGCAATAGAAAGTGAGCCTCCACCGCATAAGAAGCACTCAGCTTAAATGAGTATATTCAAACAGCTATAACTGAAAAACCTATATATGCAGTGACTGAAGAATCGTTCACAGTATGTACAGTATACAGTTAAGTCACTCACTTTTGCTTGACATGATTGGGACAGTGCCACACAGATTTCAGATTTTTGGTTTAAATGTAATTTCTGACCTTCTAGTGTAGAGTTTGCATGTTCCCACCGTGGTTGCGTAGGTATTTTATTCGGGCACTGTGGCGACCTCCCACATTCTAAAACATGCATGTTTTGTTTAGGTTTCTTATTTACTATACCATGTGTAATCCCTCAAGGGAAAATTAAATTTACACTCTGCTGTATGTAGGAAAGTAGGAATTCCTTAACTGGATATGAGTATGTACTCTATAAAATAGAATTTTCAAACTCAAAAACTAAAATGCAGTTCAGTCAGCCAGTCTTCTTTTATAATACAAAATCAACCTAACTACTGCATGTGTACACCTAGCTTGTGTGTTTTAATTTCAATGTATGCAACAATATACAGTAAAATTGATAAGTGGAACACCTATACAGTACCGTACAGCGCATGCACGAGTGTGCGGATTGTTGAAGGGTGTGCGTGGCTTAGTAAATTTGGGAAAGGCTGATCTGAATACCCGACTGGTTAGAGCGTCAGCCTCACCGGTCTGAGGACCGGGGTTCAATCCCCGGCCCCGCCTGTGTGGAGTTTGCATGTTCTCCTCGTGCCTGCGTGGGTTTTCTTCGGGCACTCCGGTTTCCTCCCACATGCCAAAAACATGCATTAATTGGAGACTCTAAATTGCCCGTAGGTGTGACTGTGGGTGCGAATGGTTGTTTGTGCCCTGCGATTGGCTGACAACCAGTTCAGGGTGTACCCCGCCTCCTGCCCGATGATAGCTGGGATAGGCTCCAGCACTCCCGCGACCCTAGTGAGGAGAAGCGGTTCAGAAAATGGATGATCTGAATACAATATTAAATCATGGGTTTCTTTTGTTTTGTTTTGTAACTAAGGCCTCATGCCCTTTATATGTCTAACAGGTGTCTTAAAAGAGCGAGCAGTGTTACTTTTAATTTTATTCTAAAGTGGGTAACAGTGGGTCTCTTTATAATTGTATGACAGTTTGGAATGTTACTGCAATAGCAAATTGATGAGGTGATCAGACAGACAGACAGACAGACAGACAGACAAAGAGAAAGGTAGGTAGACTTATTAATCCCGTAACGGAATTGAGACAAGCAGTAATTAATTGAGACATTGCATCTATTAGACCATGTCCATCAAAAGTCATTATTATCTTTGTCAAGGTAGAATTTTTATCATTTTGTGTACATTTCCAATAAGTGTAGCTAGATTTTTAACAAATATATTAAAGATTTGTGCAGCAGCATCCAATTCATCATCCCTTTTTGCAGGCGTTGGGTTTTATACGCTCGAGTATATTTTTAACATTACGTTGCATTTTAACATTTACCCACACACCGTGATAAAAGCACACATGCATTCATTTATCATCATACATTTTGTGCAAAACCTCTCAAGGAATTCAACCCCCGCAACTGTGGCGGCGCGTTTGAATTTATGGGTGTGTTTATACTTATAGGGAGATTGCACCCCGGCACTCACCTGCCTGAGGAGCTCAGTGCTCTTGATTACGACTGGGGACTGGGAACAGTAAATAATGGAGCATGTTTTCCCCCCTGAGGAAGACTTGTAGAAGTGTTCAAAATGTAGTTCCCTCTCAGTCGCTCACATAAACATCCCAACAGATTTCCAAACAGTCATTTATGACTCTTTGTTGATGTACTGCTCGCCAGATGAGTGTGTCAACCCAACTAAGCCTGAGACATATTATTCTTTTAGATCCCTGTCTTGAAACTGTTAGAGTAAAACCATCACTCTTTTATTAATCAATCTGTTTTGTTTGGAGCTTTCTTCTTAATAACAGCTTTATTTTAGGAAGTGTTCAAATCATAGATTTGAAGCCTGTCCAAAATGTTCCCCCCTCCTCGATTATTCATGTGTCCGTTTCCGTAATGATAAATAATTAAAACAACGTAACAAAAAAGTGAAGACAATAGTACAGGGTCTCCATAAGCAGTGAGTTGTTGAAGTTATTGTTTTAGTAGCATTTTAGCATGGAAGCTTTAAGAGAAGTTAATCACTGTATAATACAAAATACCGTAATTTCTCGTGTATAATGTGCATCCCCCCCCCCAAAAAATGGTCAAATGTCAATAGTGTGCATTATACATAGGTATAGGGGGGAAATGAAAAAGCTTTCACATTGTATAAATGTATGCCGCCATCTAGAGGTTATGAAAAAGCTGTACACTTTCATTCCAATGTCACTGCCACCTAAAGGTTATGAAAAAGGTGTAGCCTACACTTTCATTCCAATATGACAGGAGTACGTATGACTGCATATCCTGTATGTACAGTTGTGGTCATAAGTTTACATACCGTGTTTTCACGACCATAAGGCGCACCGTATTAAAAGGCGCATTCTCAGTTACGTGGTCTATTTCTGTATTTAACACATACATAAGGCGCACCGTATTATTGGGCGCAGGCATGGTAAAACGTACGCTAGCTTAAACATAAGGTAGCATGCATGCACGCTAAAACAATGTTTTTAAAAACGCAGCGGGAGCAAGACTGAGTTCAGTTGTACTTTATTGAAGTATTTAACAGTGTACTCACGTTATTTTTTTATTAATCCTCATCCACAGATCCATCAAAGTCCTCATCTTCTGTATCTGAAATGAACAGCTGGGCAAGTTCTCAATCAAACACGCCAGGTTCGAGTCAGTCTCGTTGCCATGCGGCTCCTCAGAAATGATGCCGGCTTTTACGAAAGCTCGAACAACAGTGCAAGCAGACACGTTAGCCCAAGCATCCACAATCCATTCACAAATTGTGGCGTAACTCGTCTGGCGCTGCCTCCTAGTTTTAGTAAAACTGTGTTCGCCATCTGTCATCCATTGCTTCCACGCCGCTTGCAACTTCTCTTTTAACGCACCAATACACCAATGTCCAGCGATTGGAGTTCCTTAGTCAAGCCTCCCGGAATGATGGCAAGCTTCCTCACTTGCTGCACATGGCAGAGTTATTGCACTCAGTCGAATTGTGACTTGAGACGCTTCTCCCGGCTGTTCTTTGCTCATTAATCTATTGCTCGAGTTGGTCTTCCAACTCGGGCCACCTCGCCTTGTTTCCGCGTTTTGTTTGTCTTTTTTTTCCGCGGAAACTCAGCTTCGTCTTCTTGACTTGGCGAAGCTTGTTGTCCTGCTTCCTCCACTTGCAAACCGTGGATTCGTTGATCTTATAGCTTGCAGTTTAAACTGTGCTTCGTAAGCGTGTCTCTTCGTAGATGCCATTTTAGGGGGTCTTTAGCCAAATCGATGGTGTTTTGCACATTGTACACTATATACCTACTGGGGGCATGGCTTTAGCGTCCTCCTTCACGCACCCTTCCCCCTTTACGTCCGCATGCTGTCCTCAGCCACGTCCGCTTTTCCTCTGTATAAGCAGGGTGTCGGCAGGAAATGCTCCCAGTCAGTCAAGCGGTCAAAAAAAGTAAAAAAAAAAGATGTTGTTATAGATGTTGGAACTCTGTGCACACACAAGGTGCGCCGCATTATAAGGCGCCCCGTCCATTTTGGAGAAAATTTAAGACTTTTAAGTCCGCCTTATGGTCATGAAAATATGGTACTCTGGCAGAATCTGTGACACATTTTTATTATTATTTTTTTTTTTATATGACTGAACAACAACCATCATTCATTTCTTTATGGTTATGTTTTGTTTAATGATAATGCGTTTCTGAAATGCTTGACAGTTTAATTTGAATCCCATTAAAATAAAATTAAGTGTTTCGCCCAGCCCTTCATGTTTTCTTTAAAGAATTGTACCCATCTTACAAATTCTGCCTGGGTAATCAAACATATGGGCACAGCTGTGTGTTTTCTCATTTACTAAATCAAAGTAAGGCTATGAATTTCAAAATAAGAGCAAGTAAATAAAGTATTACATGTTCAAATAAAGTGCTTAACTTCAGAATAATTATTTGAAAAAAATACCTCGTTTTGATCATATGGGTAGAAGCAAAATCATGCATTGTAAAAATGCATTATACATAGGTAGAAGGGTTTTCCAGAATTTTGAGGTCAACTTTGGGGGTGCGCATTATATATGGGTGTGCATTATACACGAGAAATTACGGTAATTAAAAACTACTTAACCTTTGTAGACACGAGACACATAATGGAGAGTAAAAATGTGACTGTTGTTTGTTGGCAGGCCCGTTTTCTCATGCTTGTCATAATGATTTCACCAGCATGCTATTTACATTCATATTGGTCAAATTACGTTAGTCAAAGTATGTTTGCAATTAATTATTTAATTGATAGCACTGTCGGGTGTTTTTGTAGTTGACTGTAATGTGAAAAAGTCTAAGTCGATTAATCAATGACATCATTGATGTTTTCTCAGCACAGTAGAGCAGTCCCCAACCTTTTTTGATCCATGGACAGATTTCACATGAAAAATTATTTAGAGGGACAGGAATATACAAATAAAATCAAATGATTAAAAATACAGCTCACCATTACGCTGAATGTAGTTGGCGTAATTAGTGGGTGCCCTGTTCATGCTTCATCAAACTGGCCGGTGTCATCCTGTATTCCATGGCATAGCATTCCTCTCCTTCACTGTTTCCATTTTACTTGTGTTTGTATTGTATTTGAGGATAGACTTCCATGTTTTGCAAGTGATCTTGTCTAATTTTTTTGTAAAATCTTTCCACACTTGTTTCATCGTACGGACATATTCCGTACTGCGACAACTGTTAACGATATAGTGTCGGAAAGTGACACAAGTGTGCTGTTTGTGCGGGTTGTGATATGAATAAATAGTTATTACACAGTTGTTGCTTGTGCGTTATTGGACAGAACATTTTGGCAACGAAGATGGAGCTTCACATCGTACCGCTGTCTTTGTTCCTCGTCGCCAGTCCCACGGTCCTTCTGGTATAAATATTTTAAGACGAGATGCTCGATGATAAGCTTGCATGGAAAAGGATTACACACCTTGGCGACTCCTAACGGGACAAGCTGAAAGGAAACGAAGAATTGGAATCGGAATTGCTGAAGTTAGCGAAGTTAACTGCTATTCCCCTCCCATAACTATATTATTTTTGTACTCACAGATGTATAAAGACTGTGTCGCCTTGTTTCATTGCTCCACAGAGCAGCAGACGGGACAATTTGAAAGTCCTCTACAAATTGCCCCATTGGAAATTGAGTAGTAAATTCGACTAATCGGTACAACCCCTATTGCACTGTTCATATTGTAAAAGCAAAACACACACTTGAGTTAATCACTAAACCTGTTTCCTTGGACTTATCTCCTTACCACTTGACTGCTTTGTAAGGCTTCTTTGAATAAATTATTTGATTGGCTGGGTTGTGTTAAGTAGGCAGAGATACTGTGAACACGATTGTTCTTTGCATTACCATAAATACTACACAGGTTAAAATGAAAGCGTTCATCTAAATAATCGAATAGGCCGACCGGAGACTGTAGCAGACTGCTTGTGTTGGTCATATGGGTTTATGTAAAAGGATTGCCTTGACATTACAGTTACTGTAAGTAGGCGCTATACTAATACAATGTATTCCTCCGAAAATAGTCAATTGTTCTTGCCATTAGATGGGTAATTCCGATTTGTATGTGATGTTTGTTGTAGTGTGTGTTTTGTTCTCGTATCTCAGCAGACCGCCCGAATGTGAGAGAACAAAGAGTAAAAGAGTGAAGATAATTACTCCCAGTGCATAACGTTTAGCTGTGTGCTTTTGTACAGAAGCAGTGAGGCGATAGCCCTTGAGTGTGACTCCAATGTTGCTTTGCTCTACTCAGAAGAATGTGAAAGGAGCCATAGTGAATGAGGCAGCCCCGGAGCTGCTAATCAGTTCATGCGGTTTATAGAATGAAGCGGAAGAAAAATCATGCCATTTTATCAATACGCTACAACACAACCTTGTCGTGATCGCAGGTTAACTTTGGAGCTCTGCTTCAACATTTTTCCAGGCACACTGCCAGGCGACATATAAAGAAGAAGAGTAAGGAAAAACAGTGGAGGTAGTGGGTATGGGATATAGAAGGCTTCTTGGTAGGAAGAAAGCATTCAGAAAGAGACCACAGACCGCCTCCAAGGTTTAAACATTTTATACCTGCAAAACCGATACATTAAAAACTCCAGTAGGCTAGCTGAAATGGGAACAAAATATGATACAATCCTACGATGAACCAGTGACCCAATGACTTACTTATTCTTGAAACTTCATTCGTTGTCACACAGAAATACACCGTCGGTCACAACTTTTCAAACACCCCAATTTTTCCAGCTCTTTTTAAATTGAAATTTCCATCCATCAATCCATTTTCTGAGCCGCTTCTCCTCACTAGGGTCGCGGGCGTGCTGGAGCCTATCCCAGCTATCATCGGGCAGGAGGCGGGGTACACCCTGAACTGGTTGCCAGCCAATCGCAGTAAATTGAAATTTATGCAGTTCAATTTCTCATTTTACTCTGAAATGAAAGCAAGGGGAAAAAATTCAAGTTACAAAATAAATCATTGAATCAATCTACAAACACAAATGTATTCTAAAGCTTTGGCTCATTAAAGTAGCCACCTTGGGCAGGGAGAAAAACTGATCACACTTGTGGCATTATGTCTCAAATGGAAATCAAATATTCTTCAGAAAGTTATTCCCAACTCTGTTGTGGAAGTTCCCATAAGTGTGTGGCACTTGTAAATTGTGTTGCATTCACTCTTTTGTCTAGTTTATAGTTAGTCTGGAGACTTTGCCTTTTTTAGCATAGTTTTGTACATTATTTTTCAGTTTTAAGTAACTGCCGAGTTTGTTCAACCTCTGGAAGTTCACCACTTATCTAAGTTTGTACCATTTCAACCTATTCATTGGATTTGAACTACTTGACTTTCATTTTAAAAAATAAAAAAATTGAAAAAATAGGCATGTTCTAAAATGTTTGAGTGCTTTTGAAGTACAGTCTCCATACTTTAGACAAAAGAGTGAAAGCAGCACAGCCTACAAGTACAAATAGTTTTATTTTATTTGTAAAATGAGAAATTGAACTGCATAAATTTTACTTTAAAATAAACGGGAAAAATGGGGGTGTTCTAAAACTTTTGACCGGTAGTGTATGTGCCAAATATTAATAATACTGAACTGTGGAATGTGAGAAAAAGATATTCATTAGCCTATAGCATAGTTGCCATAGTTATACATTTTAACATTAAAAAAAACACCACAAATTAAACAAACAAGAAGAGTACATTGTGAATGACTGCGAATCTACACAGACATAAAGACAAAAACCAAAATTTTTAGCAAGTGCATTGGTATTTTTTATTGATATTGATTGAGACAGTAAGTTAACGACTAAGGCAATTATACAGTTAGGCTAACATAATGTAAAAGTTTTTAGTACCGTTTGTAACAGAACACAATCGCTGCTTTTTAAGTTTTGATGTACGGTATTCTACAAAAAGTTGGTGTCAGGACACAGGCTCGCCGTGCATCTCACACCTTGTTGACTTGAGCCGTGCTTGATGACGTCCCTCGATGAGTTGAAGAGTTTACTGAGACTGCTAGCCTGGTTTTCCTAATGACAGACAGCGACGGGCAGCTGCAGAAGATGCGGACTCAGTGAGGGAATCCAACCTGTCAACACACTGTGGGTGACCCAGAGTGCAAAAAGTTGGGGAGAGTTCAGGGCTTTGAAAAAAAAAACCATGATCATCACATGTGACACTTTTTTATTTTTATTTCCTTCTCTGAAAATATCATTCCAGAGTATAAAAAGGCGAAGGCAGTTCTAGTGAGATAACAGAAATTAGAGGGGGATGAAGCAGCTGGCTGTTGATAATCAGCAAACAGATTTCCTTGCTTATTACACTAATGATTGCATGATATTTGATGTGGCATTGGGGGTGTAGAGCGGGAGGTGGCGGCAGGGAGTTTCTCATCTGGATGTCACCGCTAAATGGAGTAATTTGATTGACACTCCCCCACCCCCCGATTTTGGGTAGGCCTGCATGTAATTGCATGTCATTCAAGGTGCGACACACACGCACGACTTCTTTCTCCTTTGCTTATACGCACCCACGACTGCCTTCATGTTCATCATCTTTATTGTTCCCCCCACAGAAAACTCCCTAAACAAAAGAACAACTACATTAATTTTCAAATGATGACATTACCTTAGGTCCGGCTATGTCATATATCAATAAGTGTTGAGAACTACTCCCTTACTGTACGTGCTTCATCTTAATGCTATCGCTGGATGTCAAGGGCATGGAGGAAATTAAATCAGAAAGTGCAGATAGACCAAAGAAGATATTATCTCTGGGTGATTGCAGTTTTGATAGGTATTCCCGTGAATTTCATTTCTCTGGATGGAGAGGAGATGAGTTAGCTCGCAGATTTGCTCATTTTTCTTCTACATGATTTATGCGAGTTGAGCGTAAAACCCTCCCCCCTCCTTTATCCAGACCACATACATGCATGTGCACACACTCCTTTGAGTTGCATCTTGTTTGTAGCACTTTACAAGCGCATATATTTGTACTTTTCCTATATCTGTGTGTGAGTAAACTGCAGTATGTTGCCGTTGTATGATACCACGTGAGTTGGTGTGTGTGTTGAGAGCGATCAGAGGGGGGAACCGTTCCTGGGGAGACGGACGGGAGAGTGTCATTACTCAGACTTGTTTACATTCTAAATATGTAATGAAATCTTGTTGGTAATAATGACGGGAATAAAAGTTTGGGAAATTGTAAAAGTAGTGAAGTTTGAGAAATGAGCCCCGGCCCGTGAAATAGCATTTGGAGGCAGGAAACGACATTATTATGCACTGCTCCTGCCTGCCTGAGACATGAAGATGAACTGCTGGTGGGCCATAAAATGCTGTTAGCTCAGGCCTGAAGTATGGCACATTGTAAAAGAGCCCTGATGCCATATTGACAATGTATATAAAAGTATAGCCATACACAACATTATTTTTCATATACGATGAGCTCCGAAACAGCAGCTTGCCCCTCCCAATACATACACTGATAGGCAGATTTCCCCCCCCCCCCCCCACCACCTCCCTATAAAATATCTAAATAAACATATTGCCATGGAACCCATCTCTGCCCTGATCTTATAGACCTTGATATTAAAAACAGAAATATTACATTTTCTCAGAGCTCTGTTTTCTCCTGTCCTCTTTTGGTGGTCGCATCTATCTGTTTTTCAGAGGCAGAGGAAGATGAGGCAGAGGAAGGCCAAGCTATATAATGAGATGACTATTGAGTATCAATTCCACTATAAAGCGATATACTATATGGGGCCTGTGGACCATTATTTTCTGTCAATAAGTAGTCACAATGTGCAAGTAATGGTTACAGCATTCGAGTATTAAGATTGATGTTACAGTAGATGTTTAGATGAACATTCTTTCCATCAAACTTACATGATGAGCAGTTAGTGATTCCAACACTACCTCTTCCACATGACTTTTAAGATTAATTTCTCATCATTAGGAAATAGGGGATAATTTGGTCAACCGATCTCCATTTTAACAATTTATTATCTACGTTTTAAGTATCATCCATCATCCATTTTCTAAAGTGCTTGTCCACATTTTTGTTATGGGTGATCTGTAGCCTGTCCCAGCTAACTGAGCGAGAGGCAGTGTACACCCTTGACTGGTTGCAATTGTCAATTGCAGGATACGTCTAGACAGTTAACAGTTAACACTCACTTTCACACTCATGAGCTTTTGAGTGATCTTTCAAGACCCACACAAGTTTTTTTTTTAAATAGAGATCTTCAAATTACTATTATCGTAAAATAAAATAAAAATATCGATATTTTTAGTTGTTCATATCGCCCACCCCTCGTGCCCACACTGCTTGGCTATTCTACTATTATAAAGAACAATGAGGTCCTTCCATTTCCATGAAAGTGTGAAGGAGTAGCGCCGAAAAGATGAAGTTAAGTGATGATGTTGGAGTGAATGAGGAACGCAATGTAAAAAAAGCCAATGACGTTCAACTCGAGCCACGGGGAGCGCTAATGTCGCTCACGGCACATTGCTTAGTTGTATATTGGTAAATAAATAATTGTGCATTCCTCCTTTAAAAAGTTGATGCCCCAGTCCTGTTAATACCAACATTACCACTCCATTTCAATTATTCATGCATGACTCAGGGCCCGAGCTCTTGACATGCACAGAGGAGGAGGAAGTCCACTCGGCTCGTGCTCGCTGACCTCACCACAGTGTTGACGGACATACTTTGCTGAGCCTAAGTGCCCTGCGTCTGTCCCATTAGTCAAAAATAAACACAAGCCATTAGCCAAATAAATAAGCCTCACTTGGCTGGGTAAAAACAATGCTACGTTGTCCATAACGAGGCACGGCACGCAGGAAACGTCATCTATTTATTATGGAGAGCTGCTCCGTGAGGCTATTATTGTTATTATTAAGCCTGAGGCTGACCAGACAAAGCAAAGCATGCTGGGTCAGCAGATGGCCAAAGGCGGCAAAGAGAAGACGCAGAGAAGCAGAGCTGGAGTCAGTCAACTGTCTTCCTAAAACATTTGTGAGGACCTCTGCCAAGGCCGATCACTGGGCTATTTATTTATTTTTTTTTTTTTAAGATTGACTTGGTCTTGTCCATCAAACTTACATGAAGTTTGATGGACAAGTTTAACTTATTTTTACATTTGTGTGAAATTTAGGAATATTATAAAGTGAGCTGGGTGAGGCACATCTGCAACATGATTCATTACACCAAACGCTTGTCATTAAAGTCTGTCTTTTTAATTTTTCTCAATGAATAAAGTATGTATCTGTCCAGCCATCCGTTACTGTTCAGAATTGTTCATTTACACTTGTATGACTGTGAAGATGGTTAACTGTTTAAAATTTGCCTGTAGTATAGTTCGTATGACAGGCCTGTATCGGGTGTCATAGTATCGGAGCGTTTTTCTGATTACGAGTATAGATGTACAGTACAGTATTGGTACTGGTGCATCGCTAATGCCAATGTTTTTGGGGAGTCTGACCGCAAACGGGCCGCTTGCATAAGAGCAGGTATCCAACACAAGGACTGGGACCATTTGGTCTAAGACACAGCGCATGTGCTGCAGGAGTTTGTTTTTACAGAATTATATTTTAGATTTGAAAATATTTCATTATTTTGTTATCATCAGTATTATTTTATCCTTACCGTGTTTTATGTTAGATCTTTACTATGTACGCCACTTTGTTACAGCTGCGTGTATCAAGTGAAGCCCGAGTCAGAATAAGCGGTTCAGAGAATGGATGGAGTATTTTTAATAGTATTGTAAGCCACGAACATTATGCAGTTTGAACAATAACACTGCTCTTAAATATAGGGAAAATACCTTAACTTTAATAATGATTTAATTAAAATGTACTGCACATAAAAGTATAATACAAACAAAAACATTTTACAGATTACATGCGATGTATTTAACTTCAACGTTAAATACAACTGAACTGTAGTTAGGAAGTGATTCTTTCGCAAAATTTGAGGGAGCCTTCGTCCCACTAGTGGTATCCATACCAGACTTTGAGAATCACTGGACGAGATTAGTACGAGTTCCCGCTTAATCCTGTGATGATTTTTATTTTATTTTTTTTTGGTACATTTTCCATATTACAAACTATGCTGCATCATACAATACCCATGACATGCAAGACATTGTTCCACAACTTTTACTCTCCACTTTATCGCTAACAATATATTTCTCAGCTTCCATTTCTGACTTCATTTTTTGTGTTGTTTTTTTCCCCCCAACTTGTCACGTCTGCTATATTTCAACCTAGACACCACGCATCTCGTGTTTGTTTGTGGTCTAATTGAGGAGGACGTTACTTTAGCTGCCTCTCTCATTCTGTCTTTCTCTCTCACATCGACATCTGCCTCTGGGGAGCTCAATTAACGCCTCTTTATTGTTTACTAATGAATAACCCACAGAGGAGGAGGGCGCACATGTCTGAATTAAAGAGAAAAAAAAGTGTCTGAGTGGCAACACCGTAATGCCACCTGCATCCCTTCATTATGTTTGTTAGTTGTTGTACAACCCCAATTCAAATGAAGTTGGGACGTTGTGTTAAACAAATAAAAACAGAATACAATGATTTGCAAATCATGTTCAACCTATATTTAATTGAATACACTACAAAGACTAGATATTTAATGTTCAAACTGATAAACTTTATTGTTTTTCGCAAATAATCATTAACTTAGAATTTTATGGCTGCAACACGTTCCAAAACTCTGGGACAGGTGGCAAAAAAGACTGAGAAAGTTGAGGAATGCTCATCAAACACCTGTTTAGAACATCCCACAGGTGAACAGGCTAATTGGGAACAGGTGGGTGCCATGATTGGGTATAAAAGGAGCTTCCCTGAATTGCTCAGTCATTCACAAGCAAAGATGGGGCGAGGTTCACCTCTCTGTGAACAAGTGCGTGAGAAAATAGTTGAACAGTTTAAGGACAATGTTCCTCAACGTACAATTTCAAGGAATTTAGGGATTTCATCATCTACGGTACGTAATATCATCGAAAAGTTCAGAGAATCTGGAGAAATCACTGCATGTAAGTGGCAAGGCCGAATACCAACATTGAATGCCCGTGACCTTCAATCCCTCAGGCGACACTGCATCAAAAACCGACAATGTGTAAAGGCTATCACCACATGGGCTCAAGAACACTTCAGAAAAAAAATGTCAGTAAATACAGTTCGGCGCTACATCCGTAATTGCAACTTGAAACTCTACTATGCAAAGCAAAAGCCATTTATCAACAACACCCAGAAACGCAACCGGCTTCTCTGGGCCCGAGCTCATCTAAGATGGACTGATGAAAAGTGGAAAAATGTTATGTGGTCAGACGAGTCCACATTTCAAATTGTTTTTGGAAATTGTGCACGTCATGTCCTCCGGGCCAAAGAGGAAAAGAACCATCCGGATTGTTATGGATGCAAAGTTCAAAAGCCAGCATCTGTGATGGTATGGGGCTGTGTTCGTGCCAATGGGATGGTTAACTTACACATCTGTGAAGGCACCATTAATGCTGAAAGGTACATGCAGGTTTTGGAGGAACATGTGCTGCCATCCAAGCAACGTCTTTTTCATGGACGCCCCTGCTTATTTCAGCAAGACAATGCCAAACCACATTCTGCATGTGTTACAACAGCGTGGCTTTGTAGTAAAAGAGTGTGGGTACTATACTGGCCTGCCTGCAGGCCAGACCTGTCTCCCATTGAAAATGTGTGGCGCATTATGAAGCGTAAAATACCGGACTGTTGAACTGCTGAAGCTGTACTCAAGCAAGAATGGGAAAGAATTCCACCTACAAAGCTTCAACAATTAGTGTCCTCAGTTCCCAAACGTTTATTGAATGTTGTTAAAAGAAAAGGTGAGGTAACACAGTGGTAAACATGACCCTGTCCCAGCTTTTTTTGAATGTGTTGCAGCCATGAAATTCTAATTTAAGGATTATTTGCTAAAAACGATAGTTTATCAGTTTGAACATTAAATATCTTGTCTTTGTAGTGTATTCTATTAAATGTAGGTTGAACATGATTTGCAGATCATTGTATTCTGTTTTTATTTGTTTAAAACAACGTCCCAAATTCATTGGAATTGGGTTTGTACTTCATAGTACCTTTTAATGTACGTGTTACGGGGAATTTGATAGTAAAGTCTCGTTTTTCCTCCATTTTGTACTTTAGGCAAGAAACCCACGCTCTTGCCCCGATTTTCCTCTTCCATGCACCACTGAATGGTATTCGTTATAGTAGAATATTGGTATAATAACTAAACAAGTTGGAAATGAAAACAAAATCCATTAATTATGTGGAAATATCTTGCATTTGTTTATTACAGTTGTCTTGATGGAAAAAAGTCCAGTTCTGACCCGTTTTCATCAACCACTGATAAAAAAAATTAAATATGCGTATTTTACAGTAATACAAAAAAGAATCTTCCATTTGATTTTTCCAAATTAAGGTCTTAACTATCCTCATAAGTGACACTTAATTCTAAATATGCCATCCTGTTTTCTTAAAAATGCCACACTCCCACAGCATTTGAGAGCAATAACTTGATTTTTCATGATTTGGAGGCCTCTTTTTACATACGGTACATCTATAAGGTGATTTATTTATTTATTTTAATTTTAATTTTTCAATTCAAATTTGGCAAGGTTGTTAACAGCACATTTTTGTGGTGTGTCCAATTTAGAAGACATTTCCGCTTTACAGGGACTTTTAAATCATTTGTCGATTTGTGTTTAGATTAAGGTTGCCGTAGTACATGCTGTTTTAGTCACTGTAAAACATTTTCATACTGTACTAATTTAAAATACAATATCAAACATGAAAGCAAAAATTATTATGATATTGTGATATAATATTAGTCTATGTGCTTGTGAATGAGAGGCTTTATATTGGATCAAATTTGCCTTTAAATAATTAAGACCTTATTTAGGCTTCCTTAAACCTGCAGCTAGGTAAAAAGGGTGCAAAAGTATTTATTAGCATTTGATGAAACATTACAGTGGTATTTTATTTATTTTTATTTGAATCCAATGCTCTGTTACCAAGCCAAATCTGGCAAGATCCTTGCAATGGGGTCCTGCGCCTTGAGGCCAGAGTATGGGCGTGCCAATTTAATTACGCAGGAGGCTATTATAAAATTATGAAGTTATTGAAAAAAGAAAACGATGTACAAGATCCCAACCTTCAACCTTATCATGGGTCTTATTTTTGGCAGATAAAGATGCAGATAAAGATGCTCTTATAAAAGCAGAAAAAAGTATTTCCAGCAGAAAATAGATTGAATTGTGCCAACATGCTGAGATGTGTGTGTGTGTATGTGTGTGTGTGTGTGTGTGTGTGTGCGTGCGTGCGCGTGCGTGCGTGTGTGTGTGTGGTTGAAGAATTCAAGCCTTCCTTTTCCCAGGCATAATAGTGATTGGTAATTTCAGCTGTCGAGCAGCACCCATACGTGGAGTATGATGCGCAATGTCACCTGCTACAGGGGATACACTCACACACAAACACAAGCACATACATACTGCCTTAAGTGTGCCTTAATGTGCGCTACTGCATCTCCCTTCCAGCAGCCTGACATGGCTGCATTAGAGCGGGTCATTATATTTCCCTGCCACTGGAAAGTGACGTTTTTACAAAGTGACAAGTTTACAGCTTGATAAATCAGTTTTTTTATTTTTTTGCAGTGGGTGAGAAGGTTGGGTGCCAGGAGGGAAAGTAGTGGGAGGAAGAGCCTGGTTGTCTATGTAAGAGGAGGAGGAGGAGTGAGGGGTGGGAGTGCTGCCTGTCAGCGACACCCCGGCCCCGCCATCTAAATGATGCTCCCAGGCAGCGGTTTCAGATCCCATCCCCATTAGCATTTAATTTCTCTCTAATCCTACACACAGTTTCCGCCGCTGCATGATAACGAGGGCCACTGTTACACCGTACCGAAAAGCTTGCCAGCGCAATCCTCCCACAACCCCCACTTTTTTATTATTTTTTTTTATTTTTTTAATAGCTCTGTTCACAATCCTGACCATCATTCTTCCTTGACAATTAAAATCCTCCAATCTAATAGTGGCTATATTGGTATTACAGCGAGGTTGAAGGCAAGGAGGTGTCAAAGCAGAAACACTCACTTCCCTCATTCACTCATACCCGCTAACACACACCCAATAGGAAGTGTGGAGCGGCTGTGATCTTTTTCAAATGTGCTTTGTGCCCTCTTCTCCCACTCTCCCAAGACCTGTTACAACACCTTTTGTTTTCTATCTCAAAATTTCTCTTCATCTCTTCCTCATTGATCCTCCCTTGTGTGTCCGGGATGCGCCTCTCTTTTTTCACTTGTAGGATTTTTTATTATTTTTTTTTCCCTGCCCTAGCAGGCGCCACTGGCAACAGGGCGGAAGATGTCCCCTGGTTCTTGGGAGGACAGTTTAAGGGAGCGTTCCTGGCAATTGTCGCGGTTTAAAAACGGTCTTGGGTAAAATATAGCGGGGCCGGGGGGGAGCAAGGCAGCTTTCCAAGTAGATTACATATATAAAAGTTGTGTCGACTTGGGGCTTGTCTACGCTGTCATGAATAGGCCTTTGTGACATGTCTCTGTGCTCTTAGTGGATTATTGTCAAGGATCTTGATGTGCAGACTCGGGGTAGAATGAGTAAAGCTTTTTTTTTAATCTGAAGTTGAAGTTGAAATTGATTACTCAATGACTTCACTGGTATTTTTCAACGCCGTACAGCAGTCCCCAACCTGTTTTTGCGGCACCGACCAGTTTCATGTAAAGACCTATTTCTATGTACCGGCATAGAAAAAAAGTAATAACAAATTATTAAAAATACCTCTCACTATTATGCTGAATGTAGTTGTTGTAATTAGTAGGAGACGCGCATGTTTCTCTTCAACAAACCGACCGGTCTCATCTTGTATTACTACATAGCATTGCGTATTGTCAGACAGGACATCGTAGCAAGGCTAAAAATATCTATTTTTTAAACATTTCTTTGTTTCACTGTTTCTATTTCACATGCTTTTATTGTATTTGAAGTTAGATTTGCATATTTATTAATTGACTCTGCTACCAGTCTCATTTTTGGTAAAATATTTCCACACGCTTGTAGCGCATAGTATGGTCATATACTGCACTGCGACATGTGCTACCACATAGTGTCGTGATGTTGTTGTGTTGTATCATATGAATAGTTCTTATCACACAGTCGTTGTCTGTGCATTATTGAACATAACTTTATGGCAGAGAATATTGTGCTTCACTTCGCACTGCTGCCCTCATTCCTTGCCATCAGTCCCGTGGTCCTGCTGTTATGACTATTTTAAGACCAGCGGTGATGGTAATAGCCGAAGCTAGTGCGGCTAACCGCTATTCTCATCCAACAGCATCTTATTTTTGTACTCTCTGACCTGTACAGATGTATGAAGACTGCTGCCTTTTGGACATTTTGCTACTCCACAGAGCATTATCGGAGTCAAATGTCCTCTATAAATAGGCCGATTGGAAGATGAGGGGCCAAAAACACGTAATTAGCAATTAGTTGACTTCAAGCTTTAAACGTTGATGTGGAGCAGGAAAGTTAAATCGTTGACTAGTCGACTAATCCGTTCAGCCCCATTTTTCAGTCATTGAAGATGTATTTTTCTCTCCTCCAGACACCAGCAGAGCAGGCTAAGGTTCGAATGCAGATGGTCCTGCAGGCTGCAGGTAAGGCTTTGGTTTTCACTCCACTAAGGACCTAAATGTTTTATAGAAAGAACAAACACACACTTGCCCAAGGATGACATGTAGTGCAGTTTGGAGAAGGGCCATACCAGCTTGATACTTTACTAGTGTACATGTTACGGGCAGCTTCGTAGGGTGATTAGCCTCATAATCTGAAGTTCTGGGTTCTTAACTTGGCTTGGGCATTTGTGAGTTTGCATGTTCCCTGTGTGCTTGTTTGGGTTTTCTTCAGGTACTATGGTTTCCACCACCATTCCAAAATATGTTAGGCTAATCGAAGTCAGTTGTGATAGAATCCAGCTCAGCCGTGACCCTAAACTGGATAAGTGGTAGTAAATAGATGGATGGGTTTACTCTCATGACCTTCATATCCTTTCGCCCTTGGTACATTTAGTCCAATGTGAACCCAATAATACAACTCTGGTGAGGACCAAACAAACTGATTCCTCTTCAACTCCATTTGGTTGTGGAGAGAAAGCAGTCAGATTTGGATCTGCTTCACAACAAATGAAACAGTAATCGATTAATTCAATTCTGTCGATGGATGCAACCAGCAGAGGTTTTGTCTCGAAAACTGTTTGCTGTCTAAAGAAGAGCAGCAGAAATTCAGCTACAAGATGTTGAGCTACTATTCACATCTGGATTTGATACACGTTTTCTTTGAACATACAAATTTTTCATGTGAGCAAAAGTATTGCACAGTTCAACGCTAGGAGAATTCAATTGATTATTCAAACACTAAATAACACCATGCTACGGTCAGTATACCAGTTCGAGCTGTAACCAAGATGGAACCAGAAAGCTATCTATTGGTGAAAAACAAGTCAAGCTGAGAGTCCAGAGCTATTGCCCAAATGGTTGTCCGTAGCCAATACAACCATTTGCAGTGATCTGAAGAAAAAAAGAACCCATTGATGTATAATAATAATATGAATTCAATGAATATTGGTTACATAACTACAGGTAGTAAACAGATGAAACACCTGTAAGTCATGGTTTTTCCCCCTGGTATAGTTCTATTCCCCAGTGGGTGCTTTTCTTTGTACTTGGTCCACAACTTGGCTGTTAACAGAATGGTGGGCTTTTGTCTGAACTCTTACCCTATGTTTATAGTTCACCTTCACCATTGCAGTGAATACACCACTGTGGTATGATTGAAGGAATTACCTTCCTTTTGTTTGAATGAATGACTCTTGGTCCGAATCAATGCCCGCACACAAATTATTGCTCTTGCTACAGTTTGAGTGTTCTTGGGCCCATATTTACAGCAGCTTAATTTAAAACACACCCTGCAGAACACAATTCACAGATGTCACACCACTCATGCCGTGTGTATATTCCGATATGTATGCCAAGACGAGAGTTGCGAGCTACATGCGACAGGCAGAGATTGACTGCGAAGAAATATGTCTTCATGTTTACAGCCAATGTACCCACACACAGCGTAGTACTGCTTTAATTTCACCGCGGGAAATATATGAAAGAGGTAGGCGTCCATACATCATCTATGATTCAGATGTATATTCACACACGCATACTGAACACAAGTACCTAGGCCTAACTGGATGTTGCTGAGCAACAGCTGCCTCGACTCGCAACTTTTGCCACCTTTTGACCATCTGATAAATACAACATCATATTTTCACTTAACGCGACACAACTTTGTGTGTAATGTTTTCAGTGCCTAATGTACGAGTATAGAAAGTTGAGGTTGCCACACTTTAGCACAACTGGATTGAGTTTATAGCAGAGGACTTAGTTATGGATAAAGTCTTGACACGTCCTAGTGACAGCTGTGCTACATGAATGCAGGGTGTACAGGGATTCTTGAAAAGTCTTAGATTTCAGGGTCTGACATTAACGGTTGCCCAATGGCCCTGGGCCATACTGGGCCAGTGTAGCACAGTCAGGCTACCTTACCATACCTGGCCCCTACCGAGCCAGTACAAATTTCACAAATAAATACGATGAAGTAAACACATTCTTTTTTATGTGCAAAACAACTAACTTCACAGAAGTACTGTTGTCTTGAAGGCTGAAATAATACAGTATAAAGAATTGATCATAGAAACTTATCGTGTTATATCATGAATATATTGGGCCAGTACCAGTTCCAACAGGGTCACCACAACTTGGGCCCACCACTCAAAAAGGCTTCATTTGGACCCCACATTTGATTTTTCTCCAAGTAAGGCCAAATAATAATTGTACTTGACACCTAAACCATCAATATGTTGTTCAGAGGGCTTAAAAATTAGATTTGAATTTGTAATTAATGTTTAACATTTTGGCATTACAGAGATCACAATGTGTGGAACCATTGAAGGAATAGGTGAGGGGACCAGTTTCAGGTATGCACCGTATAGTCTAGCTAGGTGAGGGGACTAGTTTCAGGTATGCACCTTATAGGCCGGTGCCCATATGGTAACATATTGTTAACGTCATGCCTTTTAAAAAGGTCTTATGAACCCTTATTAAATTTTATGTTGATTATTGAGGAATGGGATGAAATGATTTTCATTCATCCATCCATTTTCTGAGCCGCTTCTCCTCAGTAGGGTCGCGTGCGTGCTGGAGCCTATCCCAGCTATCATCGGGCAGGAGGCAGGGGACACCCTGAACTGGTTGGCAACCAATCGCAGGGCACATACAGACAAACAACCATTCGCACTCACATTCACACCTACGGGCAATTTAGAGTTGTCAATTAACCTACCATGCATGTTTTTGGGATGTGGAAGGAAACCGGAGTGCACGGAGAAAACCCACGCAGGCACAGGGAGAACATGCAAACTCCACACAGGCGGGGCCGGGTATTGAACCCCGCTCCTCAGAACTGTGAGGCAGACGCTCTAACCAGTCGTCCACCGTGCCACATGAAATGATTTTGCATTGCATTATTAAAAAAATGTTCCTGTGAGGTTCAAGTATTATTGTTGTCCACTTGGGGTTGCCATCGTCACTTTCCATACTTTATCTGTGACTTTGCATGTGAGTGGGTTTAAAAGGTAGGGCCTCGGCTGGTGAGTGACATGGGAGTCAGCGAATAAGAATATAGAGTTGACAATTGTGAGCTCAAGTTAACTGGCTAACTGTTAGCCAGTTTGCCTGTTGAGTGAGTGCCTGGCCATCAGTTGGTACCAATCAGCTGGTGTATAAATATGCTTATTACGTATTTATTTTGTTACTGTTTGTTCAATAGAGCGATTGAAAGTGCACCGGCAGCTGTGTCTACCCTTGACCGCTTGTGGGGGCAATACAATTCGTTCTAACTAGCGGTGGTAGGCTATATTAAATTAGCTAACATTGGTACCTTTTTGTTTGGAGATCATAGATGTGTTGTTGTGGTACATTAGTTAGCTCTACCTTTCTGTAGACACATTGCACTTAATTTTCTTTTTTAAGTGTGAAATGATCACAAACTGGTAATTCGGTCTTTTAACGCACTCTTTCCTCCTGGCTTGCCACTATAGGATTGGGCGATTAATGGAAAACTGAATTGTGATTTAGATTTTGGCTTCTCACGATCATAAAAACAGATCAGACAGATCTTGTGCTGAACGGCGCTGTGTGTGTAAGCACATTCCTGCATTGTAAAAGCACCCTGAATGCACCTGTGATGCGAGCAGCAAGCATGTCACGTATGTTATTCTGCCCTCTCTGAGTGTGCTTTAAGCTATTTATTGACATCTCAGTAAGAGTTTACTGCAAAACTAAACACAACAAAAATATTTACTGTGCACACATTGTACAATACAACACACTTCGTTTTAGAAACGTTGCCAGCTCAATACTAGCACTCAATATAAAACCTTTTGACGGGCTGGCAAAATGTAGCATTAGAAGTAACGGGAGGGCTTTACCTCCAATTAACAAATATTCACACACAAACGCTGTAGTAACATAGAAACATTAGTGTTATTAAAGGCATATAAAAACAATCGTTTATTAATCGTGATTTAAGTATTAATCAAAGTAATTGTCATTATTATTTTACCCATAGTCGCCGCTATCGCACCAACCTATTTCTACATGGATTGGTGTGTGAGTCTGCAGTAACATGTGTCCTTGTGGAAATATCATCCCTGCGAAGGTTCAAGGCAGAGATTTTCCTTTGACTTTTTTTGTAATTGAATTATTGGAGTTATTCGATTAACCTTTTCAGCCCTAGTTGAACCATAACTCCAAAAGTTATATTTGCCACAAAAAAGTTACCACCCAAAGTTTGGTGTTCAGTGTGGTCCAAGCCAAAATCGAAACTTCTTGCTGTGAGACAGCAATGCCAGTCAAACCAACCAGATTCTCAAAAAGAGGTTTCAATAATGATCTTGGTCTGGAAGGTTCAGACCTGCAGTACAAACCCAGCTCGTCAACGGAAGGTTGTTAAGTCACTTTATAAGCCTTTTACTCACGTCCCTGTCTTTGTTCCAGTCTTGGGCAGACATGGAGACAGGGAGGGATGGAGGGCAAGCAGGAGGCAGCAGATGTTGGGCGGTTGTGTGAATGTTAATGTCCTGACGTGGCCGTGGAGCTTAAGCCGCCTCCTCCTTCCCTCCATTCCTCTGTGAGCGCCCGCCAGGCTTTCTCTCCCGGGGTATCCTGACATCCTTGAAGCCAGCGGCTCCCCTCTCTGCCTCTCGCCCCCCTCCTGCCTTTTGTCCGTCTATGGACTCTCTCTAGTCAGTAGAGAGCAGATCATCCCGTGGCTAAAGCGGATAAGGCCTTTGTGTCGGGGGCTCTGCGGACCTGTAATGAGCCCCCTCGGCTGGCCCGCTAGCCTGCTTAGCGCTCACTGGGGGCTTTAAGTGTGTGTGAGTGTGTGTGTGTGTCCGTGTGTGTTATAGAGTGACAGTGTATGTGTATGAGGAGGAGGAGGGCATCACTGGCTCCCAATGAAAGAGCTGGATGGATAAGTTTATGGGTCACTTCCTGCTTGGCCTATATAGCAATTACACATACACGCACACACACACACACACACACACACACATTTAAAAGAGTACTTAAAAGTAGGGACATCCCGATCACATTTTTTTTGTACCCGCGCCTTTGATACTGAGTCCCGATCCAGTCTATCGGTCTGTCTGTCTGTCTGTCTAAACTCAACTTTTAATATTTAAAAGAACACCCCAAAATAAATTAGTAACAAGTAAAATAATAATATTAAAAGAAGTCTGTCTCTTTTTAGTCATTCATTGACATTATTTTTGCTTAACTTTGCAGGATGTTCTGAATAACTTAATGTTTTGAATACCTCAAAGAAAACCATGTTTCTTATCTAATGCTAATGTGTTCACCCTGCAAGGTACATTGATACACACTTGCGCACGCACACGTTCCACATGTTATTGTACTCCTTTCTTTTCAGCCTCTTGCTCAGTTCTCGCCTCTTTTGAGAGTGCTGTCCGTTTCCACTCAAATGAGCACAAACTCTGTATGAGGGAAGCAGCAGCAGAGGGCCTCTCCGTATCCAAACGTCAATGGGGAGTGTTTGCAGAACACCCACCGTGGGCCCGAGGGCCAGGGGGTCATCAAAACCTCCGTCCTCTCCCCATTTGGACCTTTGACAGCAGCAAAAACAAACAGTGCTTAAGTTCTCATCAGAGGCTTGAACTTGGCAGGGGCTCAGTGGTCTGAATTAACTTCCTTGCTGGTTTGTCTACTCTTGACACCTGTCTGAAGTCGTTAAGGAGACAGCCCAATTTGGACTCCTTGTTTTTATATGCCTTTAATAACACTAAGCCTCGTGTCTCTGAATTTGCTGCCAAACGTCATTATGGTGTGTTTAAGTAGACGGGTGGCATCAATTGTTCTCCCATAACGTCATGACTGAACATAGTGGTAGTATGTTTAAACAACAGTTCAATTAGCTGCAATTTTACACCCATAAGCAACTTTATGATGTACACTTCCGGTATCCGAATTGTTATGCCACATGGCACAATACTAGGAACTCCTATCCTTATGATACAGTGCAGTTCAGTACCACAACATATTTCAAACCATAATAATAAGAACATTGTTAAATGAGTAATTTTAACAGCGTCAATAAAAACTGACCATTACAGTGGGACCTTGACTTACAAGTGACTCGGCTCACGAGTTTTTCAAGATATAAGCATGGCCGATTTTTTAAAATCAGCATTAATATTTGTTAATTGTTACGGCCACTTTTTTAATTAGGTGAACGTTAGGTGAACGTTCTTTCTCAATGCAGAATATTGTAATTTATTCATTTATGTATATTTATTTTTTGTTGGCATTTTTTCTGAGAAGAATCCCGATTTGCTGTCTGGGTGAGTGACATCCGTATAGATGCAAAGGCGGATAAGCAGCCTAGCCTTTTAGCGTCATCATGCAATAGGTCTAATTCATCCATCCATCCATTATCTAAGCCGCTTATCCCCACAAGGGTTGCGGGAGCGCTAGAGCCTATCCCAGCTATCATCAGGCAGGAGGCGGGGTACACCCTGAACTGGTTGCCAGCCAATCGCAGGGCACATATAAACAAACAACCATCCGCACTCACATTCACACCTATGGGCAATTTAAAGTTGTCAATTAACCTACCATGCATGTTTTTGGGATGTGGGAGGAAACCGGAGTGGCCGGAGAAAACCCACGCAGGCACGGGGAAAACATGCAAACTCTACACAGGCGGGGCCGGGGATTGAACCCCAGTCCTCAGTACTGTGAGGCAGACGCTCTAACCAGTCGTTCACCATGCCGCCAGGTCTAATTCATTCACAGCAAATACTTCTGTCTCAGCAGGGGTTCTTGAACACAAACACACACACACATTTTCCACAATCCCTCCACTTCTGTGCTTTACTCTTCGTTCGGCACACCCTGCCTCTCGCCCGCTCAGTCCACCCCCTTAGGCCCTGACAGATGTATGGTGAACAGACCACATACATGGAGGGGTGTCACCTTACCCCCTCTGGAACGAAAGGGCTAATGCGCCACATTTAGGAGGCTGCCGCCCTTTGTTCTGCCAGGATAAGATGTAATATGGATGCTGAGACCGCCTCCTTTTTTCTTGCTTTTTTTAAATCCCTTTTTAAAATTGTATTTCTTCTCTTCTTTGTACCCTCTTGTTTTACATTCTCTCCATGCATCTTTTCATCTAACTTGTCACCTCGCTCATATATAGCAAAGCTATCTCTGGAATGCTGCAGAGGATTTGTTTGGATAAGAAAAGTCACCAGACATTTTGCGCATCTTAATTGTCTGCTACTCCGGTCATAGCACCACTTGTTTGTGTCACTCATGACTAATGTAACCACTAGCCAATGTTGACCTTCATCTCAAAATGGATTTCTCAAGCGAAAACCTCCCCGCACACAATTACAGAGTACAGTAATCTGTCTGATCTGTTCTGGTCTGCACTCTGATTGCTAGTTTGCACTAATGCCTACGTTGTAATTAAGATGTCTCTTTTTCAATCATCATATAGTAAATGAGTATGTGCTTCTAAGATGTTGCTTTAACGTTTGCTATTATTTTTTTTATTCCAGTGATTCTAAAAGTGTGGTACTAGTACTACTAATAGGACACCCCAAAAAAAATTTGCTGAATTAAATGTTCAAACAATGCATAATATTACACTGGTTTCAATTTTTTTTTTTTTTTTTTTTTTGTCACTTACGTTGCATTTGCTAAGTACAGTTCAGTTATATTTAACTTTAAAGTATATTTGCCATTTAAACATTTAGACATTTTGTGTTTTTAGGTAGAAACTACATTTAACTTGTGTAATACATTTTAATTGATTCATTATTTAAGTACAGTTTTTTATTTTCCTATTTTTAAGCAAAGTCTTTATGTTCAAACTGTGCATAAGGTTAGAGTGGCCAAAAAAGATATCAAATATATGTTTTAGGACTGAAACCTACCTTGTTTGTGATGAACATTTGTATTCTTTAGGTGGTACTAAGTCGTAAGAAAGGTGTAAAAAGTTCAAGAACCACTGTCATATTTCAATTATTGTTGTAATTTTGGGTTAATTTTTTTTGCAGTTTGATGCTTGAATCAAGAAACGTAATGAATAAGATCACTGCCAAGGCTGAACAATCCTAATTTGGATCACTATTAAATTGTACATCTCCATACAGTAGATGTGCCTCCTTTTTTCCATTAAGATTCATGCATTATTCACGGAAAATTTAATGACATCACAATGCATAAAAATAATAAAGCGTGAAAGTGTGCAAACAAATCCATGATTTAAATCCCAACCAACATTTCCTAAAAGACAAAAAAGCCTCCATGAAGTTTCTTAGAAAGAGGTAAGAATGTTTTATTGTACGTATTTTTGGTTAAATCTACATTTACGGGTATGTATCTTTTAATTCTTATTTTTTCACCTTACCAAATAACTTCCTTTTTTAATATTTGCTGCATTTACAGTTCTAACAATTTTGGCTCCTCTTAGCTTAATTCTTTGAAATTCTATCTGCAATATATCTTGTTCCACAACAGCAACAGAAATCCCCTTTATGTTGTCGGTGCGCGTATCTGTGTCCTTTGAGAGGATAATGGCATGGAGGGTGTCCTGTAATTTAGTCCGTAACCATTGCTAGCTGGATTTATGTGCCGTTACCTCATTGTTCCAGTCAGCAGTAGTAATTATGGCTCTCACACACAGAGATAGTGAGATGCCTCCAAGTACATATGCCCAAATACCTGAATAAGCATTTAGCAATTGACACTGTTGGAGGAGCGTCTGACCTGCATATGAGAGGGCTAGATGGAATGACAATTGTTTTTTATTTATTTATTCCAATAAGGAATATGCCTTTCAGTCCAAGAGCGTGTCTATCAATGACAAGGCGGACTAGCTGGCCTAAGGACCGGCCTGGCTCAAAGGTTTATTTACAATAGAATTTTTATTTATTTATTTTTTTATTTTTTGTGGTGTGTGGGGGTGGGTTGTTTTATGGCTATAATAAACTGACATCCCTTTGCAACAGGGTGGTGACACCCTGCCCCTTTAAGCCCTTTTGTCTCTGGACATAGCATGTATTAATTGCTGATTCATAAAAATATACACTCAACCAGCTACAAAATCAAATGGGGAACAAAACAAGAGGTCGATCACAAAGTCTGCCTTTACAAAAATAATAATGCTCACTTTTGATTGACACTGGCAGATTAAATTAATTTTCATTAAAATTTGAGTTTTGAAATTTAGAATTTCAATCCAGGATATAGCTAATTGGATACAGCATTTGCCAAACTTTATAAACCATGCACGCCCTTCAACATCCTGACATGGATGGCTTGTCACCCATCCCTCCATTTTCTGTACCGCTCATACTCACTCGGGTCGCGGGCATGCTAGCTGACTCCAGTTCTACAAAACAAAAAAATGAGATATTTATTTATGTTCATCAATCTCTTTTTAATAATACAACCAGATTAAAAATATCCTTAGCCTAATAGTATACTTGCCAGAGCTATATTTGAATGTTTTCGGAAAACACCGCACATTCAACAAACAACAAGAAATGTCTTTTGTTTTCTATCAACAAACAACAAGAGTCCAGTTGCCTGGATTGAACATTTGTGGATTACCATGACCTGGGTTACTAAGAATCTTAAATCTAGTTCACCAATCAAACGACACAAGTCAGATGACCTCACACAACGTCTTCTATTACTTCTATTCCCGGGGATAAGTATTAACACTAGATAAACCAGCCTGGCTGATTGTCGTGCCTACGTGGTGGCCATTTTGGGGAGGTCGTCGTTACTGTGAAGGCAACGGCGCGCTACTCGTGTTTATATTTAGACAGACAAAAAAACGACAACTTTCATATATTGTAGTATTTTTATGGCACTGTCTGCCCAAACATGTATATTTCAGCCCACTTATAACTTGAGAAAACCCCTTGCAGTAAAAAACATTATTTTTATTTTATTGATGTTCGTGCAGTGGTTAAAAAAAAAATCAGAAGTTACTCAGTACTTGAGTAATTATTTCACTGTGTACTTTTCACTCATACTCAAGTAATTTTTTTGGAGGACTACTTTTTCCTTTTACTTGAGTCACATTATCGTCAAGTAACGGTACAGTTACTTGAGTACAATATTTGGCTACTTTACCCACCTCTGGAGCAGACATCCTCTATTGCTACTCTTACGTTTAAGCAAAATTTTATGCTCATCACATCAGCCATTGCCGTATTTGTTCCACTGGTCTTTTGTATTTTCGTGTTGAGATCGTGGTCCCAGCGGAACTGCGAAGCACACGTAACATCGGCGACAAGAGGTGATCTGCTAATACGTCCTGTATTAATTAGGAAACACGGCTACAATTATCTAATTAGTTTACGGATGTTAATGTTAAATGTATTAGGCGACGGAGCGATGTTAGGGATTATGTCACAACACAGAATGAACTAACTTCAAATTCAGAAATGGCCCAAAAAAATAAATACTTATCCTGGAGGATGCATTTGGGATTAGACTTTGAAGTTGGTAGTAGTGAAAAATGAAGTGAAACAGTCGGATTTTAGCCACTTCTTTTCCAGAATGAGAGTGCTTCAAGAGGAGGATGCTATTCATGTGGCACAGCTTGAAGCAGGCATCAGGTGCAGGTGGAGATGGGCTTGGGTCAAGCTGGAGGCCAAAACAAAAAGCAAAGGAATAAGGCAAATTTAATTTCAATCTTAAATATGTACATCAACATGTACTAGGGCGGTGTAAATAAAAGTTTTTTCTGCTTGAAGTCTTCCAGATTGCTTAATTTATGTTAAAATCCCCAAAATTCTCTGCGGGGCCCGGGGAGCACCCCCAGACACCCCTACAATGTTTTTTTTTTTTTTTTTTTTTTTTTGGTCTGTCACCTTTTTCATGCCTTTGGTGTTTGCATGTCTGTTATAAACACTTTCTATACTATTAAACAACTTTTAAGCTCTTCAACATACATTAATGCACAGTTGTACTACAACCCCAATTCCAATGAAGTTGGGACGTTGTGTTAAACATAAATAAAAACAGAATACAATACAGAAAACAACTACAAAGACTTTCTCAGTCTTTTTTACCACCTGTCACAGCTTTTTTGGAACATGTTGCAGCCATAAAATTCTAAGTTAATGATTATTTGCTAAAAACAATAGTTTATCAGTTTGAACATTAAATATCTCGTCTTTGTAGTGAATTCAATTAAATATAGGTTGAACATGATTTGCAATTCATTGTATTCTGTTTTTATTTATTTTTAACATAACGTCTCAACTTCATTAGAATTGGGGTTGTATATGCTATGTACGTTTTTATTCCTTGTAATATCCATCCATCCATTTTCTACACCGCTTATCCTCACTAGGGTCGCAGGTATGCTGGAGCCTATCCCAGCTAACTGCGGCCCAGGAGGCGGGGTACACTCTGAACTGGTCGCCAGCCAATTGCATATATAAACAACCAACCATTCGCACTCACATTCATACCTACGGACAATTTAGAGTCTTCAATTAATCCACCGTGCATGTTTTTGGGATGTGGGTGGAAACCGGAGTACCCGGAGAAAACCCACGCAGGCACGGGGAGGACATGCAAACTCCACACAGGCGAGGCCGGATTTGAACCCGGGTCCTCTGAACTTTGAGGCGAATGTGCTAGGTAGTCGCCCACCGTGCCGCCTCCTTGTAATATGTTTTAGTGAATTTTCTTTTGTTTTCTATCAGTTTAACATTTTGTTTTAGGCAGTGTTTATTTTACCACAAAATGATTACAGCATTCACTGAAAATCCCGCGATATGGCAGATTCTGCGCAATATGAATATGAAAAAAGAAAAATCCCCATGCACTGAATCTGTAATAGGTGAACCGCGATATAGTGATGGAACACTATTTTTCACGTCTGATTCTTAAGAAGCTTAGAACATTTTGTAATTGCAAGCTTTAAATCGACAATACTGTGTTTTGTACATGTATGTTTTCCTACGAGAGTAATCATACGTGAAGGTACTTGCTGTGTAACAAACTCGTCAAATTAGTGTACAACGCTCCTTGGCGAGCGCTATAGGGCCCCACCGTACGAGAGAGAGCAATCTACAGAGTGTAGATTCTCTGATTGTGTCGTTGTGCTGCGTGTTTGTAAGCGTATCTTTGTTTTTCTTCTGTGGGCAGATTTCAAACAGCATCTGGTGAGCTCTTGAAACACACCACTCTGACTGTGTTCCAATGCAAACTGAATTATTTCTGCACCCCCCTTGTTGTCAGTGTTTAGAGACACATAGTGGCATCTCTTCCTCCTCCACATCCTCGCTCTTTCCACGACTGTCTCTCAACATGTAGACATTTCCATAACAGAAAGATTTTTATTTTATTTTTTTAAATTACTACTTTGCATAATTTTGCACCATGTGGTATAAACTATTTTGATGCAAATGGACACGCTAATTATTTGCAGACGAGCCTAAAACGGGGCCTGGGACTGAAGTGGAATGAAAGCATATTTGCAACCGCCTTAAATTTTGCTAAGCGTTTACTGTTAAGTAAACTTCGCTAAGTAATTTAATTAGCATGGACCGTTGGCAGGCACTCAGGGAGAGGGAAGCGGGGTGCACACTGTGAGAGATGAGAAGGAATGGAGTTTATAATGTTACCAACATATGGCAAAGCAAATTTATTTATTCAGCACTATATCATGGGCAGGGCGAGCCAGAGTGATGTGCTGTGATTGAAATATCACCACAGAGATGCTAAAGATTCCATTGAAACTACATCTTGGCACAAACTAGTACACATGTACATCTTTCCACCAGCTGTCTTTTTACATTGGAGCATATGTTCATTATATGTGTCAGCATGAATGGGTTTTAGCTACATCAGGACCTTTGGACCACTGATTCCATAATGCAGTCATTCTCAAACTGTAGTACTTGTACCACTATTGGTCATGGTCCCTCTAGTGGTACGCAAAATAATTTCTGCATACAGTGGGTACGGAAAGTATTCAGACCCCCTTAAATTTTTCACTTTGTTATATTGCAGCCATTTTCTAAACTCATTTAAGTTCATTTTTTCCTCATTAATGTACACACAGCACCCCATATTGGCAGGGGAAAAAAACAGAATTGTTGAAATTTTTGCAGATTTATTAAAAATGAAAACCTGAAAAATCACAGCCATAAACACAACCCCAATTCTAATGAAGTTGGGACGTTGTGTTAAACATAAATAAAAACAGAATACAATGATTTGCAACTCATGTTCAACCTATATTAAATTGAGTACACTACAAAGACAAGATATTTAATGTTCAAACTGATAAACTTGATTGTTTTTAGCAAATAATTATTAACTTAGAATTTTATGTCTGCATCATGTTCCAAAAAAGCTGGGACAGGGTCATGTTTACCACTGTGTTACATCACCTTTTCTTTTAACAACATTCAATAAAGGTTTGGCAACTGAGGACACTAATTGTTGAAGCATTGTAGGTGGAATTCTTTCCCATTCTTGCTTGATGAACAGCTTCAGCTGTTCAACAGTCTGGGGTCTCCGTTGTCGTATTTTACACTTCATAATGCGCCACACATTTTCAATGGGAGACAGGTCTGGACTGCAGGCAGGCCAGTATAGTACCCAGACTCTTTTACTACGAAGCCACGCTGTTGTAACACGTGCAGAATGTGGTTTGGCATTGTCTTGCTGAAATAAGCAGGGGCGTCCATGAAAAAGACGTTGCTTGGATGGCAGCATATGTTACTCCAAAACCTGTATGTACCTTTCATCATTAATGGTGCCTTCACAGATGTGTGAGTTACACATGCCATTGGCACAAACACAGCCCCATAACATCACAGATGCTGGCTTTTGAACTTTGCGTCCATAACAGTCCAGATGGTTCTTTTCCTCTTTGGCCCGGAGGACACGACGTCCACAATTTCCCAAAACAATTTGAAATGTGGACACGTCGAACCACAGAACACTTTTCCACTTTGCATCAGTCCATCTTAGATGAGTTCGGGCCCAGAGAAGCCGGCGCCGTTTCTGGGTGTTGTTGATAAATGGCTTTTGCTTTGCAGAGTACAGTTTCAAATTGGACTTACGGATGTAGCGCCGAACTGTATTTACTGACATTGGTTTTCTGAACTGTTCCTGAGCCCATTTGGTGATATCATTTACACATTGATGTTGGTTTTTGATGCAGTGCCGTCTGAGGGATCGAAGTTCACGGGCATTCAATGTTGGTTTTCAGCCTTGCCGCTTACATGCAGTTATTTCTCCAGATTCTCCGAACCTTTTGATGATATTATGGACCGCAATTGTACGTTGAGGAACATTGTCCTTAAACTGTTCGACTATTTTCTCACGCACTTGTTCACAAAGAGGTGAACCTCACCCAATCTTTGCTTGTGAATGACTGAGCAATTCAGCGAAGCTCCTTTTATACCCAATCATGGCACCCACTTGTTCCCAATTAACCTGTTCACCTGTGGGATGTTCCAAACAGGTGTTTGATGAGCATTCCTCAACTTTCTCAGTCTTTTTTTCTACCTGTCCCAGTTTTATGGAATGTGTAGCAGCCATAAAATTCTAAGTTAATGATTATTTGCTAAAAACAATCAAGTTTATCAGTTTGAACATTAAATATCTTGTCGTTGTAGTGTATTCAATTAAATATAGGTTGAACATGATTTGAAAATCATTGTATTGTGTTTTTATTTGTTTAACACAACGTCCCAACTTCATTGGAATTGGGGTTGTATTCACATCCTTTGCTGTGACACTCGGGTGCTGTCCATTTCTTCTGATCATCCTTGAACTGGTTCTACACCTTCATTGGAGTTCAGCTGTGTTTGACTATAATGATGGGTCTTGATTAGGAAAGGCACACACCTGTCGATATAAGACCTTATAGCTCACAGTGCATGTCAGCACAAATGAGAATCATGAGCTCAAAGGAAGTGCCTAAAGAGCTCTGAGACAGAATTGTGGCAAGGCACAGATCTGGCCAAGGTTACAAAAAAAAATTCTGCTGCACGTAACGTTCTTAAGAGCACAGTGGCCTCCATAATCCTTAAATGGAAGACGTTTGGGACGACCAGAACCCTTCCTAGAGCTGGCCATCCGGCCAAACTGAGCAATCGGGGGAGAAGAGCCTTCGTGAGAGAGGTAAAGAAGAACCCAACGATCAATGTGGCTGAGCTCCAGAAATTCAATCAGGAAATGGGAGAGAGTTCTAGAAAGTCAACCATCACTGCAGCCCTCCACCAGTCTGGGCTTTATGGCAGAGTGCCCCGACGGAAGCCTCTTCTTAGTGCAAGACACATGAAAGCCTGCATGGAGTTTGCTAAAAAAAAAACACCTGAAGGACTGATGGTGAGAAATAAGATTCTCTGGTCTCATGAGATCAAGATAGAACTTTTTTTGCCTTAATTCTAAGCGGTATATGTGGAGAAAACCAGGCACTGCTCATCACCTGTCCAATTCAGTCCCAACAGTGAAGCATGGTGGTGGCAGCATCACGCTGTGGGGGTGTTTTACACCTGCAGGGACAGGACGACTGGTTGCAATCGAAGGAAAGATGAATGCGGCCAAGTACAGGGATATTCTGGATGAAAACCTTTTCCAGAGTGCTCAGGACCTCAGACAGGGCCGAATATTCACCTTCCAACAAGACAATATCCTAAGCACGCAGCTAAAGTAACGAAGGAGTAGCTTCAGCACAACTCCTTGACTATTCTTGAATGGCCCAGCCAGAGCCCTGACTTAAACCCAGCATCTCTGGGGAGACCTGAAAATGGCTGTCCATCAGTGTTCACCATCCAACCTGGCAGAACTGGAGAGGATCTGCAAGGAGGAATGGCATAAGATCCCCAAATCCAGGTGTGAAAAACTTGTTGCATCATTCCCAAAAAACCCATGGCTGTATTAGCTCAAAAGGGTGGTTCTACTAAATACTGAGCAAAGGGTCTGAATACTTATGGCTGTGTGATATTTCAGTTTTTCTTTTTTAATATTCCGTTTTTTTTCTGTCAATATGGGGTGCTGTGTGTACATTAATGAGGAAAAAAATGAACTTAAATGCTTTTAGCAAATGGCTGCAATATAACAAAGAGTGAAAAATTTAAGGCGTTCTGAATACTTTCCGTACCCACTGTAACTACAGGTCTGTTATATTTAACTTTTTACATAAGCATTTAATCATTAAGAACAGTTTGTTTTAAAACTTTCACTTGGTACGTGTTTTTATTTAACTTTGTATTGCAATACAATTTAGTTGAATCATTGTTTTTTTTTTTTTTTCCTAAATTTCGGCACAGTGTTAATGTTCAAACTTAATGTTACACACATTTAAAGTATTACTTCCCCAAAAACCACGTGATTTTTTTTTCTTTGTTTTTGTAAATTTTATTAAAAAAAAAAAAATAATTTCCACCAAAAAGTAAAACTATAGTCATATTTAAAAAAGTAAAACTATAGTCATATTTTACTCAAAATGTTGTGTTCCCCAAAATCTACTTCAGCTACTTCAGCCAGTCGGCCCGTTAGTGTTCAATGACATAAAATCAGAATCAGAATCATTTTTATTTTTCTCCATGTGAGGATAATGGCTCTCCCTATGGTTCGCTGAAATCCTAAAGCATTACAAATGGCTTTTGTAACCCTTTCTAGACTGACTCACCCCATCTCTAAGGGAGAACTTGGACACCCTATGGAGGAAACTCATTTCGGCCGCTTGTATCCGAATTCTTGTTCTTTCGGTCACGACCCAAAGCTCGTGACCATAGGTGAGGATAGGAACGTAGATCGAGCGGTAAATCGAGAGCTTTCCCTTTCGGCTCAGGTCCTTGTTCACCACAACAAACGGATACAGACACAGCATTACTGCAGATGCTGCACCGGTCCATCTGTTGATCTCCCGCTCCATTCTTCCCTCAATCATGAACAAGACTCCAAGGTATTTGAACTCCTCCACTTGGGGTAGGATCTCATCCCCGACCTGGAGAGGGTACTCCACCCTTTTCCGACTGAGGACCATGGCCTCAGATTTAAAGGTGCGGATTTTTATAACAACTGCTTCACACTCTGCTTCAAACCACTCCAGCGAGAGTTGAAGATCACGGCTTGAGGAAGCCATGAGAACCACATAATCAGAATCAGAATCATCTTTATTTTGCCAAGTATGTCCAAAAAACACACAAGGAATTTGTCTCCGGTATTGGAGCTGCTCTAGTACAGCAACAGAGAGTCAATTGACAGAGAACACTTTTGAGACATAAAGACATTGAGAAAAACAGTCATTGAGCAATAAAGAGTTGCTAGTTATCTGGTAATGCCGGTACAAATAAAAAAGAATTTTTTTTTTTTGACAATTGTGCAAAAAGATGCAGTCCTCTCGCACTTCGAGCAGTTTGAATGACTAATATAGCAATAGTCATGTAACTAATAACACTCACCTAGCTTGTTATCGGATATGTCAATTGAAAATACAGTTGACCCTCATCTTTCTTTGGAGTTATGTTACAAAAACAGTGAAAAGTACAAATCTGACAATCCTGGATGCCATCCCTGGAAATGTTTTTTTTTTCAATGATAATATATATATATTTATGAAATTAACCTCCCACTGACTTTAAACACATTTTAGACACGCGAATAAATATTAATATTGTAACACATTTTTGTCGGTGTACTTACCGGTGAAACTTGAAGGAAGGTGAAGGGTCGGCCTCATATTGTGGCGCTCAGTTACATAGGCCGGTCGGGACCGTTCGCCTGTACATTTCTGCGGTTTTAAGGGACGGAGTTCCGTTCCTTCCATCCAGCCATCCATTTTCCATACCTCTTATCCTCACTAGGGTTGCGGGTGTCCTGGTGCCAATCTCAGGTGACTGGGTGAGAGGTGGGGTACACTCTGAACTGGTCGCCAGCCAATCGCAGAGCACATAGAAACAAACAACCATTCGCACTCACATTAGAGTTTTCAATTAACCTATCATGTATGTTTTTGGGATGTGGGAAGAAGCCAGAGTACCCGGAGAAAACCCACACAGGCATGGGGAGACATGCAAACTTCACACAGGCGAGGCTGGATTTGAACCTGGGTCACTAAATTTTAATATGGGCCTGTCCGCTCCATGAACCAGGAAGTGACCTGCTAATTTAGGGACTATCTATAATCTAATGAGATCCAATACAAGAGCCATATGCGTCTAACAGAATGGCTCTCGTTCCTCATCGGTGTGAAGGTGTGTCTGCGTGTACTGTGACATTCTAGCTCTTTTACCTGGTGCTTGCTGGGAACGGCCTCAGTCCCTCTTGTGACCCTGAATCCAAATAATCATGCACAGAAAATAGATTTATACATAAATGGATTGTCAGTGGTGGTATTATAAATGGGCCAGGAAGTTCCGGCAGCAACCTTGGCCTTCATTACACATTTGGATGTGTTGTTGGCCATTTCACGCATTGAATTGATTGGTTGTATTATTTTTAAAACACATCGTTGGTACCACTTAAACATGATTTCATTGTGGACAAAATTATTGAAACACTTTTTTTTTTTTTTTTTTTACTAATCGATATGGGTTTGCAATCTATATTCAATGGTAACAATTGTAAGCTTGCCACATGACCACCTTTAAATTTGATGGTGACAGATGTACTTGGTGATGAAGCACATTTTTACAGTGAATATAATAAGTCTCCACACCATGTCTAAATACCAGGTTTTTATGATTTAAAAAAAATAAAATAAATTAAGACAAAGCTAGATCATTTCAAATAATTTTCCACCATTAATGTAACCTATAACTTGTACAACTGAATTGAATTGAGAGGGGAAGTAAAAAATAAACCTGAGGTATTGTGGTTGCTCAAGGGTGCACACCCTCTTATAAATGGTGATGTGGCTATGTTCAAAATTACACAGTCACGTTCAAAACCGCCACCCATTAAAGTGCCTCTGATTAACCCCAAATAAAGTTCTGATGTTCTAGTAAGCCTTTCTTGTATGTAGCACTTTTCACAGAGATGACTCACATGCTACAGATGGGTAAAATATAGAATTGATTTACCTGAATCAAGTAAATGTAGTTGGTGTGTTCATCCACTGCAAATCAGCTTTACCAGTGCATATATGCGCGTGTTTGTGTGGTAAAGGAAGTTTGTATAGTCTAAAGTTTTTAATCTCATCAGTGTGTCTCGCTCTCACACAGTTAGTCTGTTTCTGTTCATAGCAATGACAGCGAGCGACGCACAAACAGGAAGACGAGGGCTCAGATGCAATTGAAGTAATAAAATCCCCTTTGTTTTAGTTTGTATTGGCCCATTCATCATCACTTTATTTAATCGCGGGGTTGTAATTGTGCCATCCCCGACCATGGCTAATGGCTGTTTTCGTCAGTGTTTGCTTTGTTGATGGAAATGAATTAAATTAGGATAAACAACCGCAAAGTCGAGTGTAATCAAGCTCTGATTAATGTGCCAGCCATTTCAGCGCCGTTCCGCATTCCACAACACCTGATATCACTATCGTAAACAAATTATGTTTGTTCAAATGGAGAAATTAAATGACGCATTTGATGAGTTCATGATTGACCCGCTCCGTTTTTGTGGCTGTCGGGGCCGAGAGGTGTGTGACTAATGCGCCGTCACTTCCTGCGAGAGGATTTATCGCCACCGCTGACTAATGGCATCCAAACAGCATTTTAATAATTTGATGATTGTGGCTTCTGGCAGCCACAGAGCGAGCGAGATCAAGGGAGGAAGACGGAGGAATGGGGGCTATGCGTTTAGAGGGTCCAAAGCACAGAAAGAGTTCCTCCCGGATGAAATGTTTTATGCCGTTGCAAGATGAGCAGACGGAGGCATGATTACCCGCCGTGGGATTATCCGCATGAATCTTGCTCTTGATAAGTATTTTATTTATACACCTTTAATGAATTCCACCCTCCCTCGTTATTTCATTGACTTTCTACACCGCAAAGCATCAAATTGGCAACAAATCTGTGTGAAACGTCAGGGGGTGGGGCCCATGTGTTGGACAGGGTAAGGTTGTGGTTAAATGAAGAAGATGCAGGTCATAAGTTACTGACTGTCTGATGAAGAAATAAAGGAAAGAGTAAATCTACAATTGGACTCAAAATCCTTCAACACTTAAATTATGTTGTCGCTGTCAGGCGGAAACCTCGTGTGCAAATATGGTCAATGAATTTTATTTTTTTCCACAAATCGATACTATTGGTCTCTCCTCACATTGTCTGTTATTTGTATGCATTATTAACAAGATAAAGTTTTGAAAATAGCTTAATAACAAATCTGATAACGCCCTTGAACATTTGAACTGTCTGAGAAAAGTTGTAAAACTCCACCTCTTCCGTCACTCTGCGGGAGCAGTGCCACATTGTCTGTGCCTCACGATTGAAAGTCTGCATGTTTTTCAGATAATAATGAGTGAAAATGGATAAATTCTGAATTGTGATTTAGTTTTAGGAAAGGTCTTTTGACTAAAATTTCATTGTGTTTTAGTCATGATTTTTGTCATCTAATTTGTTTTAGTTGATGAAATACCATAAGAATATAGTTGACGAATACTCTAGTAGATTTATGCGACTAAAATAAAGAATGTATAAAGGGTAATATGGAAACTTTCCCTTCACTTTCTGAAAGTCATTGTGCCACAGACGTGTTCCGTGAACTGTGACATGTAAACGGAAAGGAGGGTTAGCAAAACAGCTCGAAAGTCACTAGACTGGCAGAAGGTAAATAATCAATGTCATATTTTTGCCTACATGTGGGTTTCAGGATGACTGTAAGTGTAAATGTCTCTTCAAATTGGTTGTGTTTCTCAACACACATTGTACTCCACTTGATGAGGCTCAAGGTGTCATTCTGATTGGTTCTCTTGTTAACTCCTCCCGCCTCTTCAAACAAAATTAGTTCTGATTGGATCTTGGATCTTATTTTTTGACAAAAATGTTAATGCATTTCACCATTGGCTTTGTCAACAAAATTCATCAACAAAATTATCACTGGGTTTGATAGATGTGACTAATCCTGTTAGTTAAATATTAGTGATCTGCCGAATTTTCGGCCCCCGAAAGACTTTCTTCACCGAAACCAAAAGGCCAAAACAGGATGTTGTGATGACGCAAGCAAAAACCACTGCCAGTGCGTGGTTGTGTACACTATATTGGGAAAAAATGAATAATAATAGTAATAAAAATTTCACGTTATGTGTCCCGTGACTAACTGGCGACCAGTTTGGGGGGGTAGTCTGCATTTCGCCCAAAGTCAGCTGCGATAGGCTCCAGCACCCCGCCACCCTGAACAGGGTAAGCAGTACTGAGAATGGATGGATGGAAAATTACACGTTTACATTGAAGAGTTGCCCAGCCTGTCCACCTTATGCTCTTCGTATCGGGACATGATATCGTGACGTGTAGTTGCAAGACACCAAAATAAGTGATTTGTTGATAATTACACTTGTTACACAGGTTTGACTGGAACTACGTTATAGCGCAGAGTAACCAACTTTGAAGATCAAAATAGCAGGCAAATTAAGTGTCTAGAGAAACAATTAATAATACACAATAACGCTACACAGCTACACGGGACTGTAACCAGAAATGAATTAGTACGCCACTGCTGTGTCACAGGGGCCTATAAGTTTAAATGTACATAAATATAAACATATTTATAATATAACTTTTATTTGTCCCACAATGGGGAAATTTGCATCGTTTCAGCTGTAATAGTGGATAAAGGAAGTACAAAAATAGCATGCAAGAGAAGACATTTGGCTGCAACTGCGTCCGCCATTACAAGGTAGATGCAATAAATACATTAAAATAACAAATGTTGAAGCCATAATTTATCAGTTACGATTATAGTGTATTGGATATGTTGTGCAATTTAACAGTATCCAGAATTGTTTTTATCTTATTACATAATATACTGCACTAACTGTCCCATGGTAATTTTCACCACTCATTTTTTAAAATATGGAAATTTCTCTGCTCTGCAGAGCTGCCAACGTATAGAAATTCATAGCCATAAATGCAATTTTACAAATAAATGGCATAGTAATTTATTTTTGTGTTTCGGTTTTTGTTCTTGGTTTCGTCCGTTTCGGTCTCGGCCAAGATTTTTTCCATTTCTGTGCATCGCAATTAAATATGGACCACCATGTGTGTGGGTGTGAGTTACCGACCGTAGTTTGTTTGCAATTGTCCAGTTTAGTCGCGTTCTGCCTCATCACTCGATGTGCGGTTGGCCTTAGTGCTATGATCCCGCCCTCAGAATCAATCAAAACTGATTGAACTGTTTTACAGCTCTAAAGGCTGGACACACTGCGCGATGCAGTTGATCCTAATTGAACCAGACCATCGCATAACAATAAGAGTTGCCGATGCACCCCCGCACATTGAGCAATTGGATATATGGGCGCCCTGAATCGAGAGCTTGTGTAGGTGTTTGATGTTGTATATACAGTATATTGTACTTTTATCGGCGGCACGGTGGACGACTGGTTAGCACATCCTCCTCATAGTTCTGAGGACGTGGGTTCAAATCCGGCTTCGCCAGTATGGAGTTTGCATGTTCTTCTCGTGCCTGGGTGTGTTTTCTCCGGGTACTCCGGTTTCCTCCCACATCCCAAAATCATGCGTGGTAGGTTAATTGAAGACTCTAAATTGTCCGTAGGTGTGAATGTGAGTGCAAATGGTTGTTTATTTATATGTGCTCTGCAATTGGCTGGCGACCAGTTCTGGGTGTACCTCGCCTCTCGCCCGGAGATAGCTTGGATAGGCTCCAGCAGGCCCGTGACCCTAATGAGGACAAGCGGTATGAAAAATGGATGGATGGATGTACTTGTATCACATTTTTTAAACCATAAAAAGATAGATTAATAGTTAAGGAAGAAGCAGGTTGCTTGAAACTGTGGACGTGGGCGAGAATAAAAGCATGAATGTGGATATTTTAAAGGAGTCTCGCTGACTGCATTAATTTGAACGTACCCAGCGAGGTACGTGCCGTTCGCGTGCATTTTGGTCACAAGCTTCGCTTTTTTTCATCCACAGGCACATCATAAATTATGAATCTAGTAAAGTATTGATGTAAAACACAATATTTGATGCTTTACATATACCAATTATTTGGCTCCAGGTGACGCGGCCGCTTTTCGGTCTCTCGCTTGCTTAAAACCCGGAATTGTATTTTCAGTGTGAGTGAAAGCTGGTGTGCATTTTGATTGGCTGTAAGCAGCGATGTTGTGACGGTGTGCACCGGCGATTAAAAGTTTGAAAAAACAGTGGAAGACTGATCGGCCACTCATGAAAACAGTTGTCAAACCCCCGCACAGTGCGCGACAGTTCAGGCTGCGTCACTTGGTGTGCGGCAGCCTTAAGATCGTACTGGTGTACCTAGTGAATAGTCTAGAGTAGTAGTAGAATTTGAACTTGTTTGTCATTCACTCATTCACTCATTCCAACTGACTATGGGCGAGAGGCAGGGTACACCCTGAACTGGTCGCCAGCCAAGTGCAGGGCACATCTAAACAAACAACCATTCATGTTTTTCACTCCAATTATATTATTTATTGTTATACTGGAAGATATTTTCCCTTAAAGTTACAACATGTTGATGTCTCCCACGGAGCCTATGATGGATGAAGTAAGTAATACTTTTTTAAAACATCATTGCACAACAAACCACAGCACTTGATAGTAAAATGTTTCATCTAAAGAAGGTCTAATCGGGTTGTTTGTGCCTGTGGAAATGCCATTGTTCTTCTATATTGCAAAAATACCACAATGAGAATAACCTCTTCTGCATATTTGTGAGCAAAATTTTCAGTTTCAGTGGTACGGACATATTGCCAGCATGTTGTGACCTGTTCCATGAAGCCTTGCGTGGCTATGCACACACTTGCATTGTGTTCGTTCTCACGGAGCGGACGTGTTTTAAATGCCGGTGCAAAGGCGCCCACTGTGTTTATGCCCCCTCACAAAGTGAAGGTTTTTGTTTGAATTAAATTAGTGTGGGTCACTTTTTCCCTTCCAACTCAAAGACACAGCGCGGCTAATAAACATTTAGACACCTGTCGTCTCCAATATCATGTTCCAGGCCTGTGGAACAGATGGAGGTGAATTGTTTCACACTTCCAACATGCAACTTGATTTCTCACAGATTGCACTGTTACACCTCCTGAACTGAACCCGCACACTGGACACACTGTTCTTTTCATCTACCCTTTGTTCATGTTTGTATAGCTTCTATCTCCCTCTTTTTTCATACGTATGCATATTTCAGTCTTCACGCGACACTCATTTGTTTCACAAAAAGACACTTTCCAAGGCATTCTATTGGATACTCCCATTCCTGAGTTTCGGGTGAAAGTTCATTTCATGATTCTGCTATTTCTTTTTAAGTGTCGAAATGGTCTAACTTGCTCCATCACTACGCTCATGTCCCTCAGTCCCTCAGGTGAGCAAAACAGTTGCTCCAGGAGTTACTGAAGTCTAAACGGAAGCTCAGAGGAGAAAGGGGTTTTTCTGTGGCTGATCCCAAACTATGGAAGAACCTCATAGTGAATACTTAATACTAAGTTACTTGCCTTGCCCTTACCTGCCTTGAGATAGGTTCCACACTTTAATTAATTTGAGAGACTACTGACGTGCTTCGGTGGTACTGCTGTTTTGGTTAACAACAGAGTTCATAAAGGCTCAAAAGTTATCTCTTTAATGTCCGTGTGTGAACAGTAGCATCGAGAAGAGATATTTATAGTTACTGTCATTTTTTTGATAGCAAAAGGAAGGCGTCTATTTGAGGGAGGTGTTTATTTGAGTTAACCTATCAAGGTAAGTCAGGTTATAACCCATCTGTTGACTAACTAATTGAGGAAATACTGGCCGAGTAGTTGCACATTTAGAAATGTAAATGATGAAAATTATATAACTACAGTCGTACATATGTGAATCTGTATGTATTGTATTTCTTTTATATGTCTGTTTTTTTTTATTTCTCTAGTTGAACCTTGAAAGATTCTGTTTGAACCCATATTTTCCTCGCTTCTGCATCTATCATTATAGCGTATGGCTTCAATTCCATGTGCATAACGCAAACATTCCCTCCATACATATCCCGTATAACTTAGAGTAGTAGGAGATTACACACTATCACACAAACATTTACTCTTACTGTGAAGTGTGCATGTCCAAGAGGCCATACCCAACACCTTAGTAGGCCAAACATATTGTCTTGCTAATTTATTATCCATTCAAATTCTGCTCTATTAGCGAACCAAGCAGTTCGCCTCTAAATGGGAGCTCCAGATCCCCAACTATCCGCAGTGTTTAAGCCAAGAGGTATAAATATGAGAAAGTATATAGGCAATCTTTCATCTCTTTGTGCCGAGACAGGCGGATTGCTGCAGGAGAATTAATGTTCATTTAATTTCCCTTCTTTCTCTTGCTCATGTATTTGCATTCTTCAGGTATTTCTCCTGTTTCTCTCTCGTGTATATACACACACTCTCTCCAAACAGGGCCTTTCTGAGAGCTACTACATCTGCAGCACACATGTTCCCGTTTGTATGTTATGGTGCCTCCTTACGAGAAGCCATCCACTGGAGTTTTTTTTCCCCCCCATTCTGGACACTAGTACAAATGCAAATATATATATTTTTGAAAGTTATTTACCGTGGATATTAAAATTCTCCACAACCCTGTTTAAATTCCAGGTTTTGTGATATACAAATGAGACCAAATAATTTCCAAGATTTTTCTACCATTAATGTGATGGTATGACCTTTACAACACAATTGAAAAATAATCTTCGAGAGGGAAAGTAACAACTAAGATAATGTAGTTGCACAAGTGCGCACACCCTTTTATAACTGTTGACGCTGTTCAGAATTAACCAGTCACATTCAAATTTGTTAAATGTGAGTCAACACACACCTGCCATCACTTTAAAGTGCCTCTGACTGCCACAAATAAAGTTCAGCTTTTCTAGTAGGCTATTCCAATCTTTTTTTTTTCTTTCTAACTGAAACCTGAAGGTTTTGTGCTAACCCTGACTGCTATTTCAAACTGTTCATAATTCTGTCCACATCGGCTAAGGCCACAATCCCAACTGATGAAAAACAGGTGCAAAGCATAACTCAGCAACCACCGTCCTTCACTGTAGTTTTGATGTTCTTTTGGTGACGAGCAGTGTTGCATTTGCGACAAACAAACCTTTTGGAATTATGGCCAAAATGTTCAACCGTGGTTTCGTCTAACTATAACACATTTTCCAACATCTGTTTGGGAGATTTTCTCGTGTGTTCTACTTATCAGATGGGATAGGCTCCATCTCCCCAGAAACCCTGAACAAGATAAGGATTATATTCTTATGAACACTCATGAGAGGTCTGGAAATTGATCAGTGGCCTTAAGAAGGTCTTCACTTCCCTGGATACCCCTTTAAGTAAGTTTGATTTTCTTTATGAAATGAGAATGCATAATTATTCATACAACTCTTAATTTGCGGCTCATTAGACTGTGCAGGTGTACCTAATGTTATGGCTGGTATCCCCTCAAGTGACTTTGCCTGATATTAAAATGAATAGACAGATACAAAGATGGGTGGGTGGATGGATGGATAGATAGATAGAAACCACAATTCCAATAAAGTATGGACATCGTTTAAAACGTAAATAAACAACAAGAACACAATGATTTGCAAAACCATTTCAACCTATATTCAATTGACTATACTAAAAAGACAAGATATTTAACTCATTCACAGCCAGCCGTTTCCTGAGCAGGGAACCCCTAGACTGCTAGGCATTTTCGAGCAGTTTCAATGACTTTTTCAAGCCCCACAGAATATTATGTACTGCGACGATGTAAACACCAAAACCACCAAATGAAAGATCAGACTCTCTTCTTTCATCAGAGAAAAAAGTTTGTCTCTAGCTTCTACCGACCGTTCTTTAGTAATCAGCAGTCAAATATAGGCTACATTCACCCAAATCTGTTTCTGGAAGAAAGAAACGGAGAAAACAGCCTTTGTGACAGCAGACACGTCAAGCAGAACAATGACTTTGACACCAATATTTTTTTTCTTGAGTGATAATCTCAAACTCTGAACATAAAACAACACTGAGAAAGTACAACCCCAATTCCAATGAAGTTGGGACGTTGTGTTAAACAAATAAAGACAGAATACAATGATTTGCAAATCATGTTTAACCTATATTTAATTGAATACACTACAAAGACAATATATTTAATGTTCAAACTGATAAACCTGATTGTTTTTATCAAATAATCATTAACGTAGAATTTTATGGCTGCAACACGTTCCAAAAAAGCTGGGACAGGTGGCAAAAAAGAGTTGAGGAATGCTCATCAAACACCTGTTTGGAACATCCCACAGGTGAACAGGCTAATTGGGAACAGGAGGGTGCCATGATTGGGTATAAAAGGAGCTTCCCTGAATTGCTCAGTCATTCCCCTTTATTGAATGTTGTTAAAAGAAAAGGTGATGTAACACAGTGGTAAACAGCTTTTTTGGAATGTGTTGCAGCCATAAAATTCCAAGTCTCTATTTATGTCTCTAAACCTTCCGTCACTCTTACCCACTCCTCGTCACTGGGAAGCCGATAAGCTTTAACGATGTGGGCCCAGTCAACACTACCTAGTCCTCAATCAGGAGGAGGGCAGAACGATTTGGGAAAATACTCTTGATTGAGCATACCATTTTTCGGGAGGAAGTTTATCTTCAGCATTATTCACCAAACACAAGAAATAAATTATTCTACAGTATGACCAACACAACATTGCATATAGCAAACAAATAACTCTTTCCTATAGGCCGGGCCTAAATGTTATGATGAATTGATATGAAGAGCAAATCTTTATTTTACTATTGAATTGTAAAAAGAAAAACCTTCAATGACAGTAGAATATTGATTTGTAAAAATGCAATACAGTATAATGATTCTCTTGCCAGTAGCAGTAGCACTGCTGTCAGTGTCATCCGAGTATAGAGATTAAGTGGAGTGACACGACTGATACTTTTCATCACCAAGATGTGAGTATAAAAGCGGTTGAAGTGGTAAACTATATTCAATGTTGATTAATGTACTTATCAATTACAGTAAAAGTGTTAAATGTATTCACTTATTTGATAATCCTCTAGAAGTATCTTAAGGACTTTATATAGAATTTTCTGAAATTCTAACTTTTTAGTTGAGGATAAACATTACTATTCTAAATCTTTGGTGGTAAATATTACAAGGCTAACTTTAGCTGTCAGATAATTGTAATGTATTTCAAAAGCAAGACAAAGTGGTCTAAATTACATAAGGGGGATGTGGGGGGAGCCTGTGACTATGTTTGCCTTGGGCCCCCAAATGACTAGCTGTCTAAGTATGGCCCTGCTTCAAGCGAGTGCTGCTGCCACTCTGCATGACGACCAAAGTGGGATTAGTGGCTCGTGCATTGATGAAGAAGGTAGCTAGTTAGGTGCGAGAACTAATGTGAATTGCAGGACACATTGACCAATGACACTTCAAACGTACGTCGCGGTAATATGCATGCTTCAATTCAGTGCCAAGCGGCATTGGGTCTTGTCTTCCATGATGTCCCCAACTGCTTAGCCTTCAGTGGCTGGACGGCAGATTGAAGCATTTTACGAAGCAGGGGGAAAAAACGAAACCACTGAGCCTGTTTATAACTTCACACACGGCAGAATGAGCTTTTATCAGGAAGGGCTTTTGAGTTTTGACGCAGGCAGTGATGATTTGCCAGCGTGGTGAACGTGGGCAATATTCGCTTCGCCACATCCTGTTTCAATTGGCAATTGGGGAGGTGTTCTAACAGGCAACACAAACCCTGATGTGCGGCCATCCAAGCAACATATTTTTCAGGGACATCCCTGCTTATTTCAGCAAGACTATGCCAAGTCACATTCTGCATGTGTTAGAACAGCGTGTCTTCGTTGTCAAAGAGCGCGCGTACTAGACTGGCTTTCCAGCAGTCCAGACCTGTCTCCCACTGCAAATGTGTAGCGCAATATGAAGCGCAAAATATGACAACGGACTGTTAAGCAACTGAAGGTGTACATCAAGCAAGAATGCCAAAGAATTGCACCTACAAAGCTTCAACAATTAGTGTCCTGTCCTCAGTTCCAAAATGAAATTGAGTATTGTTAAAAGGAAAGATGATGCAACACAGTGGTAAACATGCCCCTCCCCCAGCTTTTTTTGGAATGTGTTGCAGGCATCAAATTCAAAATGAGGTAATATTTGCAAAAAACAAACAAAAAAACTTATCAATTTGAACAAATATCTTGTCTTTGTAGTGTATTGAGCTGGACATAGGTTAAAGGATTTGCAAATCACTGTATTCAATTTTTAAGTTTTACACAACATCCCAACTTCATTGGAATTGGGGTTTGTATAATAATCACCATCGATTTGCTGCTATCTTTATGCTCAAAACCAAGTATTGCCTGTACTTTATTAGATTTTACAAAGAAATATTAAGTTCTGTGCACACATGCTGACGTTTGTGTCGCCATTCCCGACGCCAGAGCAACCAAGTCATTAACAGAACACGACCATTAGCTTCAAGTTCTGCGAGTCTCTCTCTCTCGTCTCTTTCCCACACCCTCAAGCTGAGCGATGCATTCAAAAGCGCTGGGAAATAGCAGCACTCGGCACAACCCCTCACTAGTAACTGTCATGGTCTGTGTTTTGGGTTTGGGTTGTGTTTAGTTTTGTTCCATGTTTTCCTGTGTTCCATGTTTGTCGTGTGCTCATTAGGTTGTTGTGTCCACCTGTTCTCGTCTATTTTGTGTCGACCAATCAGCTCTCTCCAGCCACTCGTGTCTTGTCCAGGTGTTCCTCGTTGTCTCGTCAATTTGTTTGTATTTAGTTCCCTGGGTTCTTTCAGTCCTTGTCGGTTCATTGTCGTTGTCACATGTCTTGCCATGTCATAGTCGCCTGTTGTTTTATCATTGTGATTAAATATTATTATTTTGAGATTCCCGCACTCCTGCCTTGCCTCCCTGCTTCCCTGCAATTGGGTCCACCATGTTCTTGCCTTGCGTTCCTCGCCGTCGCCCTAACCATGTTCATGACAGAATGAACCGACCAGAACAGGACCCAGCGGGAGGAACATGGCGTCACCCTGGACGCCACCAAACTGCCTCCCACCGTCCTCAGCCTGCCATCCATACCTACCGTCCTCCAGTAAGCCCTATCATTCAGTCTTTTCTGTCCTTTTCCTCGGGTCCCCCCACTTGTCCTAGTTATTCACCATGCCCTACTATTGTACATCCACATGTTTCTTTAGATTCAGATTTTTCTGATTGTGAAGATGGCCCTGATTTAGTTAACCTCCTGTCGGATTCTGACTCTGACACAGATTTAGATTTTTCTGGTTCCTTCCCTAGTTTATCCCGTCCTCGTCAGTTTTTGTCACGTTTCCACGTTTCCAACCCCAGTGAGTCCAAATCCTTTCCCTCGGACCTTTTCTTGGGCACCCGTTTGGCCATCTACCCGGGACCGCCGCGTGGTGGCCAACGGAGGCGCCCAAGTAAAGGTCAAATTTTGCCCCCTCGTTTTTTCCCCCCTGTTCACAAATCACTTGATTTTTCACCTGTTCCCACACGTTGTTCCACGGATCCTATTAAGTCACATCTAGTCAAACCTGCCCCCAAGCCATGTTCAGTACCAGCCATTTTTCCTAGTTCACCTTCCCGAGACCTTGTGCACTCTTCCACTCCCATACCCTCTACTCCCACACCTCAATGGCGGCAGGCTGAGGAAGCGACTGCAGCTCCCGTTCCGGCTAATCGGCAGCTGCGCCAGGCTCCCGTTCTGGCTCCTCGGCAGCTGCGCCAGGCTCCCGCACCGGCGGCGCTCGTCCAGCGGCCGCCACCCGTCCTTGCTCCGGCGGCGCTCGTCCAGCGGCCGCCACCCGTCCTTGCTCCGGCGGCGCTCGTCCAGCGGCCGCCACCCGTCCTTGCTCCGGCGGCGCTCGTCCAGCGGCCGCCACCCGTCCTTGCTCCGGCGGCGCTCGTCCAGCGGCCGCCACCCGTCCTTGCTCCGACGGCGCTCGTCCAGCGGCCGCCACCCGTCCTTGCTCCGGCGGCGCTCGTCCAGCGGCCGCCACCCGACCATGCTCCGGCGGCGCTCGTCCAGCGGCCGCCACCCGTCCTTGCTCCGGCGGCGCTCGTCCAGCGGCCGCCACCCGTCCTTGCTCCGACGGCGCTCGTCCAGCGGCCGCCACCCGTCCTTGCTCCGGCGGCGCTCGTCCAGCGGCCGCCACCCGACCATGCTCCGGCGGCGCTCGTCCAGCGGCCGCCACCCGTCCTTGCTCCGGCGGCGCTCGTCCAGCGGCCGCCACCCGTCCTTGCTCCGGCGGCGCTCGTCCAGCGGCCGCCACCCGTCCTTGCTCCGGCGGCGCTCGTCCAGCGGCCGCCACCCGTCCCTGCTCCGGCGGCGCTCGTCCAGCGGCCGCCACCCGTCCCTGCTCCGACGGCGCTCGTCCAGCGGCCGCCACCCGACCCTGCTCCGGCGGTGCTCGTCCAGCGGCCGCCACCCGACCCTGCTCCGGCGGCGCTCGTCCAGCGGCCGCCACCCGACCATGCTCCGGCGGCGCTCGTCCAGCGGCCGCCACCCGTCCTTGCTCCGGCGGCGCTCGTCCAGCGGCCGCCACCTGACCCTGCTCCGGCGGCGCTCGTCCAGCGGCCGCCACCCGTCTTTGCTCCGGCGGCGCTCGTCCAGCGGCCGCCACCTGACCATGCTCCGGCGGCGCTCGTCCAGCGGCCGCCACCCGTCCTTGCTCCGGCGGCGCTCGTCCAGCGGCCGCCACCCGTCCTTGCTCCGGCGGCGCTCGTCCAGCGGCCGCCACCCGTTCTTGCTCCGGCGGCGCTCGTCCAGCGGCCGCCACCCGTCCGTGCTCCGGCGGCGCTCGTCCAGCGGCCGCCACCCGACCCTGCTCCGGCGGCGCTCGTCCAGCGGCCGCCACCCGACCCTGCTCCGGCGGCGCTCGTCCAGCGGCCGCCACCCGACCCTGCTCCGGCGGCGCTCGTCCAGCGGCCGCCACCCGACCCTGCTCCGGCGGCGCGCGTCCAGAGGCCGCCACCCGACCCTGCTCCGGCGGCGCTCGTCCAGCGGCCGCCACCCGTCCATGTTCCGGCGGCGCGCGTCCAGCGGCCGCCACCCGTCCTTGCTCCGGCAGGCGCTCGTCCAGCGGCCGCCACCCGACCACGCTCCAGCGGCGCTCGTCCAGCGGCCGCCACCCGTCCATGTTCCGGCGGCGCGCGTCCAGCGGCCGCCACCCGTCCTTGCTCCGGCGGCGCTCGTCCAGCGGCCGCCACCCGACCACGCTCCAGCGGCGCTCGTCCAGCGGCCGCCACCCAACCCTATTGCCTGGCCCCTGCATTACCATTGGGTTCGGCACCGTGGCCGTCCGCCTGAATGGCCCTGTAAAGACCCTGGTGCTTGGCGTCCTGGACGACCTCCTGAACCGCTCAGCCAAGCACCTCACCTCGGGTGGCCTGGATGGCCACCAGACTGACCTGAGGGGTGGACTCTGTACCCTCCTCCAGGCCCCCTTCCGCCCACCCTGGGTTGATGACTTTTTGTTTGTTGTTTGGGGAACGTCTGGGATCCGTTCCTTTAGATGGGGGGTACTGTCATGGTCTGTGTTTTGGGTTTGGGTTGTGTTTAGTTTTGTTCCATGTTTTCCTGTGTTCCATGTTTGTCGTGTGCTCATTAGGTTGTTGTGTCCACCTGTTCTCGTCTATTTTGTGTCGACCAATCAGCTCTCTCCAGCCACTCGTGTCTTGTCCAGGTGTTCCTCGTTGTCTCGTCAATTTGTTTGTATTTAGTTCCCTGGGTTCTTTCAGTCCTTGTCGGTTCATTGTCGTTGTCACATGTCTTGCCATGTCATAGTCGCCAGTTGTTTTTGTCATAGTCGCCTGTTGTTTTATCATTGTGATTAAATATTATTATTTTGAGATTCCCGCACTCCTGCCTTGCCTCCCTGCTTCCCTGCAATTGGGTCCACCATGTTCTTGCCTTGCGTTCCTCGCCGTCGCCCTAACCATGTTCATGACAGTAACACACAACAAAAACACACATAACCGAGATCATTACAGTACTGTAGCGCCTTTAATGATAACGGGAGATGCTAGTCCCTTTAACTTGGGTTTTATTGTGAAACAACAAAACAAAGCTACTGTGGGAAGTAGCCGGCGCCAGGAACAACATACCAAACGTGACGGTTAGCCACACCAGTCTCTCTCTCACCCCCCTCTTCAATCAGAGTGAGCACTGAAATAACAGCGCTAAGCACAGCACCTTTGCAAACAACACAGAGAGCAACACAGCATGCTCCACAACCGCTCAAAGGAACACACAACAATAAATGGTCATAACCGGTTTGTTACAGTATTGTTGAAAAAAGTAGACTGGTAAGAGCTTCTCCTTTTCATATCCTGCTTAATCTCACATTATCTTTGCTGAGCCGGGCAACGGTGATCACTTTCTTCTTAAAAGCAGCAGAGTAACTTGCCCTTCTTTCCCTTGACATTTTTTAACTTGGGAAATGTGCTCCGTTAAGTGGCGGTACAAGTAAAACATCTGCCAAAGACGCTAAAGCCGACAAACATGGCTTTACACATTTTTTACAACCCCTAGGTACCAGTTTACGTTAATCAGCTCTGACTTTTGATGACTATTTAAAAAAAAAAAGACCATTATACGACAGATTACGGTAAGCGTTTAGCCTTAGTCTGTGGCAACCTCATGTCTGTTCAATGACTGTGAGATTAGCGGAGCTCTAGCTGCGTAACAGATGTAATCTAACAAACCTTCAAATCCCCATTATGTGCTAACACTGAGCAGGGTTTTCCCCATCCAGCCAGGTATGAACTCTGACCCTGTGTTGATAGAGTTTCGCTGTGACCAACAGGAAGGATGTTCAGTGTTGACAAACTGTGCAGAACGTCGGATGAGAGTGAGTGTGTCTGCGGTAAATAGACAGACTTGCCATTAATTTCAATTGGACGGGATGTGTGGTTGTGTGATAACGAACGATGGTTTAAATCCCTCAGCCAGCATTGTCGGGCCTCCTATATACACACACACAGCAATATGAGAACAGGAATGAGCATTGATGATAAACGTGTAATTCTCCCCCCCCCACACACAAAAACCATTAAACCCAGTGGATTACAGTTTGGAGAATTACAGCAGGGATTTCTGTTGTCTTCCTGTTTTCCTTCCTCCCTCTGGTCTTCTTTCACTGGCCTCGTTGTTATCAACAGCCACACTTGGCTGTCATTCCCGAGCTTTGATGAGGCAGTGTCAGCTATTTGTTTGGCCCACAACAAACACATCTCCCCATAGAAACAATGTACGAGACGGGAGAAAAGCTGCACAAGCGCAAGAACGGTCGTCCTGTCGTGTGATAATCTGCCACCTTCCTCCTGCTTTCCTGTTGTCTCTCTCTAAGGTCTCATTCTCTCCGTTTTTAACTCTCGTTGCTGGCCCTTTATCTCATCGAGGCAGACTTTGCCAGTGTCGGCTTGCAGCTGATTACCGGTGTAATCACTCACATTTTAGATGATCTGATAGGAGAAAGAGCCCACAAATCATCTTAAAACCCCCTCCAATCCCGCTGAACTCCTCCTCGAGATGGAGGCCAACAAAAACTACTTTTTTTGTCTTTCTTGAAACAATCTAAGGCCAGAAAATTCCCTCAGAAAAGCCCAGTTAGAACAATGCCTGGGTAAGCCCATTTTGCCAATATCCGCCGCTTATTTTATTGTAATGTAAGCCCTGGATTTGCCTGTGTAAGTATATTGAGCCACAATGTGGAGTTGATGTAGCTAACTTTGTTTTAAGTGGATACGGAGTGTGTGTTTGTGGCTGTCACGCTTCCTCTAACGACTAACTTAAGTTCACAGTAATGTATCCCCTTAAAAAGCAGCAGTGATCATCTCAATGATGCCTGTGAATATTCTCAGTCATCCATGTCATTGTATTCTCAGGGCATTTAATCAATCACAATTGGATTGTTCAGGTTGTCTTAGCAGGCTTAAACAGCTCATACTGAAAGACTAGTTAGGAGACCTCTAGTCTCAGAGGATGATGTAGGACCAGAGTATTTATCCTCTAAGGTAGAGGCATGCCCCAACCAAGAACTGTTCAATTCTTCTGGGATGCAAAACGACAGTCAAGTAATTTCTTTATATAGCCCTTTATCACAAAAGAGTCTCAAAGAGCGTCACACAAATCAATGAACATGCCCTGGTCTTTATCCCCGCATCTGGGCAAGGAAATACTCTTTTTGGCGGTGGGGGGGGGGGGGATCAGAAACGGAGGGATCTCACTTCCAGGATGCTCAGCATGCTATGATGCTACACAATGTTAGTTTAAGCAGCATGAGAGTGCATTTAATGAAATGAAGCGCCGCAGATAGTGGGGAAGTGGTTCTCCTCAGGAGCTATCCTTCACAGCAACAGCTTAACTTCACTCATCGCCACCTTGCCCCCTCTCTAGCAGGAGAGTAGGTAGAGGAAAGAGGAACAGTGGCAGTAACAGTATGATCAAACTTTCTAGTCCTAGTCAAGAGTCTTGCTGCAACATTTTGTACTCACTGGCCTTTAATACTAGAAATGGGAAGACCAGAAAGCAGCATGTTGCAATAGTCAAAGTGAGATGTAACATTTGTTAAAAAGTTAGTGGAGAGAGGCCTCTTCCTGCCAATGGCAGTCATTTGAGTGGGATCACCCTCCTTAATATTCCATTCAGTTGTAACAATGGCCATGGAGGCACTTGAAAGCCAAAAGTCGCAGTGTCATGTTTATTAGAGGCTAAATTATTGGACGGGATCTTAGGACGGGATGAAAGGACAGCATTTTATGTGGGAGATATGTGGTGTCGTAGACCTCAACCTCTGTTTAGAGAGGTTTTCTTAACCTTGACATAGATGGGCTCCCTCACGCAAAGTTATCAGCTACCATAGTGCCACCATGAGCCAACAGTTTAGACTGAAAACCCATAGACATTAGGAATGAGCTGGGCATAATAGTAGATGATTCATTGAGTGTAAAGAATTCTGTTGCTGGTGTTGAATTGATTGTCTGAGACAAAAAAGAAAAGAAGCATTTTCAGCATGGCATGTCAGCCATATTGAGTCTTATGGTAGAATTATTTTCTTTTTTCCCCCCAGTGTTTTTACTCTGGGGGTAAGCGGTGCTGCGTTTCCTGGAAAGAAAAAAAAAAGAAGTCGGTTTTAGATTTTGTTTGTGTATAGTTTCCTACTAAATTCTCTGATAAATTGCTTATAACGTATAATGTAGGAGTAAACCATTTCATATATCAAACGTAATCAGTTCTCGGATTAGTTGTGGCCCTCATTCTCAATCCTCAGTGCTGTGTATAAGATGTCAATATGCTTTTATAATCATATAAGACATCACAATAGCAATACTAGCGACCAAAACAAGAAGCTTTGTTTCCGTAATTGCCTTAAAATCCTGCTGGAAATTTGCTGTCCAAAAAAAAAAAAAAGCACTTGATTTATATGTATTCTTTCCTGTTGTATGTTTGCGTCATCTCGGGAGCTGGTAATTAGAGACAAAAAAAAAGCCTCTTAGCAGAAGGCTGGGAGGCTTGAGGATTGAGCGGGGGGACCAGATTACGATGGTCTCGGGGCACCAATAGATGAACCAGATGAACCAGCCGGGGCCCTATTGCTTTATTCATTCCCCCAGTGCACCCCATCTACAGGTCCTGAGCAAAATGCTACATTCTCTTTTTATGATAAACATTACATTGAAAACGTTTTTTTTTTTCTCTTTCTTCTAATCACATTTTTTTTTTCAAGTTTCTAAAATTGATCTTGACATTAACTGTATATTATCATTCATATTACGTTACTGTATTTTACTGTGTGTGTGTCCAGGGGTGATAATCTCTTCCCTCCCCAGTGATACCATGCATTGCCACCTAATTCACTTTGATCCAGTTTTGCAGGGCTGTTTAATTTCCCATAATGCTCCTGATCAATGGCTTCCGTTCAGCACTGACTCTGCGGGTTTAAGCCTCTATGGCGTTCCCTTTTTGGTTGAGGCCCCAATTTATTATTGGAGGGCTTTAAATGGAGATCAATAAGGACAATATGTTGTTTCAAAGGTCTGCCTTGCTGAGGGGATAGAGTGGACGCGGTCGTCATAAGATTGTTGGTGTTGAAATGTCACTGTGAAGGATACTTGAAATCTAATTGAATTTCTCCACTAGTTTAAACAATGGCATGATTTAGTAAACCGACATTAGCTACTTGTCATGTTATATGAAGTGCGCTTACTTTCAGGCACGCACAGACAGGGCTGCAGCAGCACTTAAAGCCATTGTGTATCTTAAATGTTTTGACCAGAGTGAATTATAGAGCTGTCCGCACCAGGAGACGAGTGCCAGAGCCTCCTCCCAGCACCTGTCATTTCATGGCTGGGCCCGCCTCAACCTCCTTTTCAATTTGTGACACAGACAATTGGCTCACCTGTCAGTGCATGTTGGTTTAATAAGTGCACATGGCAGCTGAATTTTTGCAGTAGTCTTGGGCTTAAATGGGGACGGACCAGTTTTGTGGAGTTGGTTGTTGAAGCAATTTGAGTTCAAATGATGCTGTTGATTCAGCCTCAACTAGTTTGCTTTCTACAGAACAATAAGTACAATGTGATGTCTGATGACATTTTTTTTTTAAGAAATTGTAAATGTTTCCCTTTAGAAATTTCCTTGGTTGGTTGGTTAGTTCTGATGGTTCAGAATTTTCCTCCAAGATCAGCCAGGTACTGATCTGTTTTTTGTTTTTGGGGGTTGGTTGTTTGCTTGGTTAGTGTTTTAGTTGTTTGTTGGTAATCAGTCAGTTAGTTGGTTAATTATTACATTGGTTGGTTGACTGGTAGGTAGGTTGGTTAATTGTTTGGTTCTGAATGGTCCAAAATGATCCTACCATATCAGTAAAGTGTCGCTGTATTTTGTTGGTTGGTTAGTTTTTTAGTTATTTGTTTGTAGTAGGTCGATCCATTGATTGGTTAACTGGTAGGTAGGTAGGTAGGTAGGTTGGTTGGTTGGTTCTGATTTGTCCAAAATGTTCCTACCATATCAGTGAAGAATCAATCTGTTTTTTGTTGTGGTTGGTTATTTTTTTCAGTTGTTTGTTAGTAGTCATTAATTGAAGACTCTAAATTGCCCGTAGGTGTGAATGTGAGTGTGAATGGTGGTTTGCTTCTATGTGCCCTGCGATTGGCTGGTGACCAGTTCAGGGTGTACCCCGCCTTTCGCCCGAAGATAGCTGGGATAGGTTCCAGCACGCCCGCGACCCTAGTGAGGATAAGCGGAACGGAAGATGAATTGAATGAATGAATTAATGTTAGTAGTCAGTCATCCGATTGGTGGATTGTGTTTTTGTTATTTGTGTTATTGTTGTTCCTCATTGGTTCACTGATTGGATTTTCCACTTGGTCATAAACATGACTTACAGCGAGCCTGAACCTTGTGAAACACATAGATGAGTCATTACTCAACCCAGTAAATTAACACCTCAACCATTAGTGACCTTGTGGTCACTAGAATCGGTTGTCTCTCATTTACTTTGCTCTCCTTTCAACTGAGACTCTTCCTGCTTGGCGCAGCCATGCTTATACAGAAGTCCAGAGTCTAAAATTACCACCAGACGCTCTTGTAAAGCTTGACAAGTTAGTCATTACCCCCCAAAAAGCTTCCAAGTTTTTGACCCTCTTGAAGTGTGTCCGTACTTAGTGAGGGAATATTGCAAGTGCTCTTAAGCATTTGTTAACCGCTCTAGCTTCAAGCATGCGTCTATGTACAAGTACCCTTATTTTCAATTTGGCTGAAGTTGCTCACCGGTATTATCGCGGCTTAAGGATGAAGCATGGCACTGAGCCCTTTCAAATGCGACCAATCTAAGCCCATATGCAAACAAAACCTGAGGAATTAGGGGGAGCAGAGATGGCCCGCTCACAGTAACTCCTCAGAACCACGGAAGAAGCGAGCGCCAATGGCAAAAAAAGCGAGGCGAGACAGAGTGAATGAAGCTGAGTTCTGATGAAGGGCCCGTTTCTTTTTAATTGCGTGGAACAAAACAACAGGGACTTGGTAATGGGGTTTTAAATGGAAGCAGATTTGGATAGATTGTGTAACGCCCTGTGTGGGTGTGAGGACAGGAAGAGAGAGAGAACGACACCGCGGGCGAGTGGGCGGCATTGTGTGGCAGGAACAAAAGGCGAAAGTTGGCAAATGAGGGCACCCGGCGAAAAGCTTGGAACCAAACTGGCTGACTAATTACTGCTGCACATTGTCAAGGCGGCGCAAACCCAACAAAACCAGGATAAAGATGAATTTTATACCTCATCCTCTTCGCTGTCACACACAGAAACAAATCCTGTAAATTGAAAAAGAAAATACAATGAAGCAAGCAGAACGAGGTATAAGGGATCAGGGGATAAAACTATGATATTATACCACTAAGGCATCCTTTATTCTAACAATCCCTCCTCACAGCATTGCAACTTTGCAATCTCTATTTCCTTTGTTTGTGCTTCATGGAAGAAAAGTTTCAGATCAATTCATAGTTTTAGGTCAGTTGTATTAGGCAAAAGTTATTCCTTTGGTTGTTGAGATGGACAGAATATTTTAGAATTTTGAATGCAGTTATGCCTTTGAGGTTATACAATACGACAGAAAATTTGGCGTCAAGTTAATATTAACAGTGGTTCTTTTTTACTTACACTTGACTCAGATTTAAAGGACTTATTGCACTTGTGGCAACGTGCGTTGCCTTTATCAACCTTTGAGAACACACACACTTTTGACCATTTCAGGGTTTCTCATGAACTGCATGGAAAACCTGGTAACAAACTGTGCAACTCGCCGGGAGGTGATGTGTGCCTGAGGTTTGCGGCGGCATGCTTCATTGGGCGTCTCAGTCTCTCTGTGCAGCGGATACGATGGCCCTTCAAAATACAGTATGTCCTCATTAGGGCCGGGCGATAAGACAAAGTTTTAAGTTTTAGCAGGAAAGCCCAGACCACCTAAACCAGACCCCCTCTATGCCTCGGTTGCGCCGAGAAATTCTGCCCATAAAAGTTATGAACAGAATCGGTGACAAAGGGCAGCCTTGGTGGAGTCCAACCCTCACCGGAAACGAATTCGACTTACTGCCGGCAATGCAGACCAAACTCGCTCGTACATGGACCAAACAGCACGTTTCAGGGAGATCGATACCCCATACTCCCGAAGCACCCCCCCACATACCCACTATACACAGTGTTGATGGTGCACTGCTTCCCCCTCCAGAATTTCCTCAAAGCCGTCCGGAAGTCGTTCTCCATGGCCTCACTCTTCCCACGCCAGAGTTTTTGCCTCAGTGACCACCAAATCTACATTCTGCTTGGCCAGCCGGTACCCATAAGCTGCCTCCTTAGTCTCACAGGCCAAAAACACCCAATAGGACTCCTTCAGCTTGACAGCATCCCTCACCACTGGTGTCCACCGACGAGCTTGGGGGTTGTCGCCACGACAGGAACCGACCACCTTACGGCCACAGCTGCGGTTGCAATCATCGAACTACGGCGTAGGGAGTCCTCGTGCCAAGTGCACTTATGGACACGCCATGTGTGGAACCGAGCCTGACTATATCTAGTCGGAACTTCTCGACCTCACACACCAGCTCGGGCCCCTTCCCTGCCAGAGGAGTGACGTTCCATGTCCCTAGAGCCAGCTTCTGCAGCCGGCGATTGGATCGCCAAGGTCCCTGCCTTCGGCCACCTCACACTGCACCCGACCCCTATGGCCTCTCCCACAGCTGGTGAGCCCATGGGAAGGGGGACCCATGTTACCCTTTTGGGCTGTGCCCAGCCGGACCCCATGGGTGTAGGCCTGTTCGTCCATGTTTTGACAGACAATAGGAATAGCCAATAATATTGTGAGTTGCTCTGCGCTAAACAAATTATGTGGCGTCACTAGAGCCATGCTAAGTTAGGTTGACACACTCAGCACATGAGCAGCAAGACGCAACAGGCACTAACGTTTGTAACCTCCTGCTTGCAGCTGTGCACTTCAGCATTGGGAGAGCTCTGAAAAAATAAAATAAAATGTGTTCCCTTGGAAGAAACGACAGGAGACACAGCCCAAGGCTCAATGGATGACACCGTTGACAACAAAGGCCAGAAAAGTTTGATGTGTGGATTTATTTTGGTTTTGTAAAGTCTGATGAAAAACAGAGTAGCATGCACTGCAAATTATGTCGATTGATTGTATGATCACACAAAGACAGAATTATCGCAAAAGACATGCTACCAGTAAGCACGGTTCAAAATAAGGAAATCAAGTGGATGATTAAAGTAATGGACCCTGGTTACCATCTCCCTGGGCATGAATTGGACAACTTGAAAGGTTTTGCCTGATCAGATTATACATGTTTATGAATATATGCATGTTTTATTTGTCTGACACATTTCTATAAAATTCCATGTCGTGGTCAACTTTTGACAGAAAAATAAGCATTCAAATCAAAATGTTTAGAGTAACAGAACATTTAAGATTGAAAAGAATAGTTATTTGTTCTGTACCGAGATTATGTATATCGATTGACTGATATGAAAAAAATTAGCGTGGTAGGATTTTTTTTCTCCTATCCACCAGCCCTAAATTGTGTTCACTTAAAACCATTCCGTGGTGCAAAAAAGATTGGAGACTTCTGCGCAAGAGTATTGCGCCAAATCAGCTGATCTCGCGGTCCCATTACTATAAGTTAGGTTGATAAATTTAAAAAAAAAAAAGAGCACCAAACAACAACCTCTGGTGCTCTTTTAAGAACCTGACCAAAATGTTTATGTGAAGCCCCTGGTTATAAGGCTGAGTGGAGAGGCCGCTTTTTTTTTTATTTCTTTGTTCTGTTTTGACAAGTGTTTCTGAAACTGCACTCTCCTTTTCCTTAACTGCTGAGCATTCTCAGGTGTACGTCGGTGGGTTAGAGATAAAAGAGACGCCGTCATCGCCATTCCCGCCCTGCCACTGAGCTCCTCAAACTCCCTGACAAAGCTGCCAGATCTCATTTGGGTTCCCAAAGCCAGAGTAAACTTGCTCTCACCATTTACAGTCAACGAGAGTCAGTGCAAAGTCCTGGTCTGTTCCTTTTTTTAGAGGCAATGAAAGCTGATTCCTTTTCTCTTTTGGATCTACTCCTATTTCTCATGTTCTCATCTGCCTTTCTTTCATCCATTCTCTTTAGTTGAGCGTCAGGCTTGGTTTTGGCTTAATGACATGCACTGCCCAACCAAAAAGAAGACGGCATCTAATTTAGCTAAGCACAGAGCTAGCACAAACTGATAGAAAAAGTTGCTTTTCTCATTTTCTATGTCGTCATTAGCCATTCTGCTTTCAGCTACCTGCTATTTGCAGTAGCATCTGCTTAATAAACGTAGTATTTTACGTATTGCTCGTATTATATCGAGCAGTCAGCTGTTCCTATGTCACAAGTTAAACATTGGCTGACATTACACATGATGATTTTTTGATCTTTAAGTTCTATGACAAGATAAAAGTTTTTGCGGTGAATTTTTGTTTTTAATGTTGATTATGAGGAAGAGAAATGCCAACACATTGGAAGTCGGACAAATTTAGGCACCTCACACTCGAACAATGTATGTATATGTGTGGTATAAACAGTATATGTGTCGTGGTCGTTAGTAGAAAGTGGATCTCATGATTGTGAGACAAGATAAGTGAATGACAAACACAATGATACAATGATAAAAAAGCCACTGATGTTCAACTCGAGCCATGGGAGTCATTGTCTCTCATGGAACGATTTATAGTTGTATATCTGTAAATAATTTTTTTGCCATCAAAAGCCCTTTCTCAGACTTGTTTTTGTAGTTATAGGTGTCACAGAAGAAAAAGACATCAGTCACTGTTGTTTGACATTTTTCTTTTTGCAAAAAGCTTGTTTTCTCCGCAAGAAACAGGTGTATTTTGTGAAACCAACCAATGTTCTACTGCAGCTTACTAAGGAACGGACAAAGATAGAAACTACCTTTTTTTCTGGTGAAAAAAGATTCGACACTTTTTTTTTTTTTTGTAGGTGGCTGTCTTCATTGTGACAGATATTGAACAATTCTCCACTTGACATGAAAAGAAGGTATTTTAACTTGAAGTCTGGCAGGACTATTAACCTGCTCACCACAATACATTTAAATACAGGTAGACCTCAGTTAACCTCTGCTCAACTGGACAGAGTGTCTGTTCTAACTGAAGCTATTATAAACTGTAAAACAATAAATCAGAGAGGAAAAGAAATGTGTGGTGGTTTTTACCTCTGTTTTATGTTTCCCTATATTTTTTTTTGTATCACAGTATATATATCACCAGATTTAAAAAAATATATATATTCCCCCCCCCCAATAGCTTGCAGGCCTAGTAGGCACCTTAACCCCATTTGAGAGTCTTTGGGATATGTTGGAGACTTCTTAAGGTTGTCCAAACCCTCCCAATTATTAATCCAATATCTTGGCAAACAATGACTCTCCAGTGCTTAATATTCTTTTGTCAATAAAGATTTTGCTTTTGGGCTTAAATATTAGGCTGTATGTAGAGCAACACCTCTTACCATCCAGAGGTAAAGGCTGTCCTGTGGTGTTTTAACCAATTTCTCTCAGAGGCTTGGCACCTTTACAACAGCATCACTGGGCGAGACAGGAGAGAGAGAGGGAGGGAGAGGATGCTTGGCTGGGCTCCAGTTGTGTTCCTTGCGGTGTGAGAGAGGAATAGCCTCCATTATCTGCAGGCATTTTCATGTGGAGAGAGACACAGGAGAAAATGAAAGGCCCATAGACACAGGTGAAGGGCGTGTAATGGGACTTTAGTGGGGAACATTTTTGTCTCTCACCGCAGGTTGAGCATCCGTCTTTGAGATCTGAATTATTATGTAAGCAAAAGATGGGTATAACCATCAGCATTTGAATGTGCTCTGACCATAGCTTTTAAATGTAGGCGTTTAAACCAAAACCTGCAAGCAGCAATTGACGTGCCTCTCGTACGACCATGACTGTCAGACTTGCACAAGAGTTAATAACTGTGCCGGACGGACTACTTAGTGTGACCTATTCCGTATATTTCAGCTGATAGTGGGTGCCTATGTACAATCTCTTCAGGGTGGGGGCTTCATCACCAACAAGCCATTTGGTCGAGCTCAAAACTTGTGGAGCTGATTCTGAATTTTGGTTGAACAGCTTTTCATGTTTTATGATGAGTCATCAAACTGTCGCTCATTTTTATAGTATATGTTGTTCAAATTTGGTATCATTTAAACAAAAAAAAAAGTACATTTTGTAAGTGCCCTTGAAAATTATGCTAAAATGCCCGCTTGACTTTTCAGACATTGGTTCTTTTTTGTGGGTCCACTCATGATAAACATGCCTACCAAATTTTGTGCTGCTAAAGAAGAGCAAATGCAGATTGATAATAAGGCCAGATAGTAAATAGAAAAAGCCCCATTCTATGAAGTCTCTAAAAGATTATCCTGAGCGATTATCCTGTGGTGTGGGGTGTGTTAAGAGTGATTCTTTCCTCCTAGATCTGCTTACAAAATGGTTGGCGCTGACAATAGTACATGTGAAACCTGTTCACTATTTACCATCTTAAATCCTTATTTGTGTGGTCAACATCGAGTTCGGCCTCATCAAAAATTGTAAAACGGAACAATAGCCAAATAGGAAGCAACTGGTTGTTTTGTTTATTTGCATGCCATAACTTATTCCCCTAAATAAAAAGGAAGATTTTGCACCCGAAATGCAGTTACCAGACAAGCTATCAGTTAGTCTTTTTTCTTCTTCTAGCACTGCTCTTTCTTCTGGATGCCCTGTGGCACCATGCTGCCTCTAACAAGTCAGTCTTGGTGCTATGCTATTTGGGGTAGGAGACTCTTGATTATCAGTGGAGATATGGTGGGGTGTGTTGGTCATCTCAAGTACACCACTCATAATAAGAGCATTAAGAGCACACTTGGCTATATTTTCCTTGTCATGTGTGAGGTCTCTCACGTTGAAAAAAATGTTTAAGATGTTAAAAATCAGTATAGTGTGTGTGTACACTGCTGAAGTGAAATTGTCTTTGGAAGGAAATCTCTTTATCAGGTTATTTTTAACTGACCGTTTTTATGGGTTTTTTATTCCCCTCGCATCTGGGAAAGGAGCGCCACAGTCGCAATGTACTTTTCATCCATATTTTGGACACCGAGAGAACAGTGAAACGGAAGCTGCTGTCAGCCACAGCTCACACCCAGACACTCGTACGCAAACTCACCGACGTCACACGCCACCCTACCAGGCCCTGCCTCTTCAAGGCACATGCATGTACACAGACAGTACAAGACGTACATTTTTTTTCTATTACAGTATAAAACGTGTTCAAATACATTTACAATGTGTTTAAAAAAAAAATGTCTTAAAAGAATGTGGGAGGGGTAAAGCTAATGAAAAATGTTTTTTTTTTTAATGGTCTCTCTATATTGTGAATTTTTACTTATTGCTGGTGGATCTGGAATGTTTTCCCTACAAGAAGCGGGTTTTCACTCTACACCCAAAAGGTTGTTGTACGCAATTCTAATGAGAGAATTGTCCACCTAGCCTGTCTAAGCCAGCCCACCCTGAACCATCAGTGGCGGCCGGTCGTGGCGTGTCAAAGCCAAACTCACAATGAAACGTTCGTAATCTGTGCGCCAGCATGTTAATTTTCTAGTCTAAAGGGGGCAGCTCCCTTTTCATCACGGCAAAAGCTGCCGAATAGTCAGCGTGCTGCAGATGTTCATGAATAATGTCTGTGGCCAAACCCCTGGCTGAGAGCGGAGGAGGACGAGGGAGGGAAGGGGGGGCTGACTGAGCGAGGCCAGATGAATTACACGTAGGGGGGATCTGACAGGCGGCGTGGAGCTTTGTGATCATTCCAAAGTTCTAATAATCTCTCTCACCTTCTCCATCTCGCCGGTAATGAAAGAGAATAGATGATTGCACCTCAGGCTATGTTCGGCACATAATGACTCCTCCAAAGGCGCAGAGCCACCGAAGAAAAAGATGAACTTTGAATGAACGGCCAATTGGCCCTGACAGAGTGATAGAGCGCGACAGCCATTGTTGTAGCAAAACAGACGTAGTGCTAATTGATTATCAATATTTTAAGCAAAGTGATGAAAATAAGCATTTAGAGACTAGAAGGGAATGAGGGCAAGAGAGACGGGGGGTGGGGTTACACAAATGAACATAAAACATAACATACACTTTAACAACAAACACAAGATAAAACACTGTTAAAAAGCAATGAAACAAGTTCAAAACACTAAAACAAGGGCAGATTCACATGCAGAATTGAAAGCTAAAGAATAAAAATGGGTTTTAGGATGAGTTTTAAAAATGCACGATGACAGTGATCTGACCTGAGGTTCCAGGCAGGAGCGTGGGATGAAGCATCTTAGTAGTAAGGCGGTGCGAGACAATTTAGATATTTAAAAACAAATAAAATAATTTTAAAATGAACTCTAAAGTGCACAGGCAGTCAGTGGAGGGAGCCCAGAATCGGAGTTATGTGCTCCCTCTTGCGTGTAAAGAGGCTAGCAGCAGCATTTTGGGCCAACTAGAGACATTTGAGGGAGAACTGGCTGACTGCAGGGTCACAAACTGTAATGCCAGTTTTATCCAGAGATGATCCAGATTAACCATTGGCTTCAGTTGAATACATCATTGAAAATGCTGTTTATCAAATATGAATGATTTTCCATTATTTGTACATTTGTTAATAGATCAATTATGTACCTTGTTAGCACTCTTTGTGTTTACAGCATACTTTATTTCCTCAAGTAATGGCCTTGCCTCATGTAGAATTTATGCCCAGTTCTTTGCTGGATGCATCATCAACTTCTAAATAAACACCTCCCTCAAATAGACGTCAAATAAAGAATAGTAGTTGGTGTAATTAGCTCAGTTCAGACACTTTTGACGTATGAAAAAAATTGCTAACCAAAATAGCAGCACAGTTCGAGGCAATGAAACTGTGTGGAGTCTTTTTTAAGATGCACTTTAGGGATACAACATTTTTAATGGCGATTAGCATTCCAGTAGACTAACCTAATCGCTACACAATATTGTGTACTTTCACATTAATGTTCTATGGAGATTTATTAGTTCTGCAGTTTGCTTAAGATCTTGTTTTACTAAAGTTCTCCCTTATAGTCGTTTTTATTTAGTTTTAAATCCCACTTTCGCATGATAGGAAGTGTAATACAATGGATACACACCACTATTGAAATGTCAGGTTTTTGTGATATAAAAAATAAGACCAAGATAAATAATTTCAACACTTTTTCCACCATTAATATGACCCATAATCTTTACAACTCAATTGAATTTGTTTTTTTAAATTAATTTCAATGGGGGAGGTAATCATAAATAACTGAGATAATGTGGTTGCACACTCTCTAATAGTTTGGGATGTGGCAGTGTTCAGAATTAACCCATCACAATCAAACTCTTGTTAAATTGGAGTTAGCACACACCTGCTACTATTTTAAGTGCCTCTGATTAACCCAGATGTTCTAGTTGGCTGTTCCTGACATGTTATGCTTTCTAGCTGAAGCCTGAAAGTTTTGTGGTAACACTGACTGCTATTTGGGACTGCACATAATTCCATCCACCTTGAATAAGGCCCTAAATGATTATAATCAGTATATTAAAAATGAAATTAAATTCAATGAAAGAAAAATATTGAAATATTTTAATCTGACCATAAAAACTGACTTATCTCTAGTTTTAAGTCCCAAACTTAAATTAACTGTTCACTTTTGAATCTCCAAGCCTTGGTGGAGGTCTTAATTTGTATCTTTTGATAGCGTTTTTTTTTTTTCCTTTAAAAAAAAAAAAAAAAAAAAAAAAAAAAAGGAGGAGGTACAATGCATGCACATAGAGCCCTCCATGACGTCCACACCAAAAAGAGCAGTCAGGCCGTTGCAGAGACCACCAAGCTTGTGGCCCTGCGTGTTTGTTCCTGTAATGTGGTCAGTTGAGCTGAATCCCATTGACACAGCCAGAGTCTCTCCTCGTCTTTCTCTTCTTCTAAGTGGCCGCCCCTTTCGCAGCCTCCTTGTGTCATTATGGCGATTAGCCGCTCCGGTTTACCTTTCATGTGTGGAGGTTTTGATGGTCTTAGCCGTGCGCCCCCCCCCCAACACTACCATTGCCGCACACACTCAGCGCTGTGCTATCACAATGGAATCCAACAGGCTTTCAGCGGGGGACCTGAGCTTATTCTCCACCATTCAATAGCGTGATCAAGTGCGTTCACCCTAGAATTAAGTGGACACACACACACAGGCTCACACATGCATATTTTTGCACTAAAATTTGAATACACTACTATTTCTGTTTTTGACCCAAAATTTCTTGATCTGTGGTCTCTGGGCCTGGTTCACTCAGATCGCTAATAGCAGGTGCTAAATTGCATGTTCACTAACACATTGCGCGCTGATGGTGGGCGTGTTCTGCGTGATTTACTAAAATTGCGATCTTTTATTGAGTTCCCAAACAGCAGGCGCTAAATTGCTTGTTCACTCACTCCGAAAGATTGTGTGTGCTGCTGGCAACAGGTGTAAAAGTGGTGGAGACTGCCATATTTAAAAGAGGGTTTGGGGCTTTAGGTAGCTCTGATGATTTTCAGCATGGAACATTCGGGAAGAACATCGCAAGCACAAAATGAAGTTTGAAGTGATGGAATTGGAAGTGTTAGTCGAAGAAGCAAACAAACATATTACTCAGTTACAGAAAATAAATTGATAGCCCTCACAAAATTAGGGAAGCCTGCAACCACATAAAAGCCATGTTTGTTTGATTCAACTCATCCCAAGTGCGTGGTAATTGGGTATGCTTGTCTTAAGTAACATTGCATTTAAAACTTGGGGACAGTTCCCCTAAGTTTCCCCTCTGCACTGGGAGAGGCCAGCACTAACGTGCCGTGAAATTACCCAGAGTCCCTGAAATGCAGAGTTGAGAGGAGTTTTGTCATAGGACTTATGGCATGACTCCGCCTTATGACTTGCTACTGGTTTGAACATCTCAAATCTCAGCTCAAGCCCACTTATGCGTTTTTTTTTTCTGTTCTCCTAGTGCTTGCATGGGCTTTTCCGGGATACTTTGATTTCCACCCACATATCACAAAACATGCATTAGCATCATTGAAGCGACCAGTCCAAGGTGTACCTTGCCTCTCGGGCAAAATCAGGTGGGATAGGCTCCAGCTCACCTGCAACCTTAATGACAAGCATGATTATTTTGAAGTGTTTCTTGATTGCACAACGTAATTTACAGTTCAACCATGTAGCTAGCATAGACGGCTTTTGATAGAGAAGCACAAATCTGGCCAAGCGAAACATATCCTTGTCGCTTTACACGTGTGCTCGAGAGCCTAAGATGTGAGGAAACTTCAAAGTGAAGCAACAGCTCCCTGAGAGATCTCACATTAGGCTCATGAGGTCTAGCCCACACCAGCTGAGTGGTGCATATGTGACTCGGTCTGTCACGATACCACATTTTTTAGGAAGATATATTTTCCCCAAAACTCTCATGATAAACGATAGTATCATTGATGTTTTTTTATGCCACTGATATAAAGCTATTAGAACACAATAATTCAAGTACGTACATCCTTGTTGAGGAACAATTAACTTTTAATTCTAAAGAATATTGGCATTGAAATGTAAAACAGAAAAAAAAATATCTTGGAAAAATAAAAAAATAAAACTTGTTCACAAAAAAACCCAAATATTAAACATTTGGCACAGAGGCACAGAGAGTCATTAACCCACTAAAGAGGCCCAAAAACAGATCTTGTAAATTTGACACACCACAGAACAGAGTTTTTAAAAAGCCTGCCAAATTTGAATACATAAAAAAAATCACTATGTATGTAAAATAAGACTCTGAAATCATGAAAAATAGAGCCCGCCCTCCAGCTGCAGGACTGTGAGCCCTTCACCTGTCAATCAAACACGTCCGCTGTCGTCAACTACTGGCTGAATATTGATAACGTGTGCAGCTGCGGTTATAGTTAATAAACTGTTAACTTCCCTGTGTGTGTGTGTGTGTGTGTTACATCTATGCGAGGACACACACACAACAACTTCAAGCGTGGTTCTGACATTTTGAACAACGTCTCCATGGTCGAGCGAGCTGTTTAACTCGTTAGCTCGCAGGCTAGCGAACGTAATAAACAGTTAACTTTTTCTGTTTTCTGTTGCGTGGGATATACGCGTGGCACATGAAGCAAGGTTTTGGAGTATTGGACAAAGCCAACGCCGGTCCGTCAGCAGTCCACAAGCCCACTAGCGGCTAATACGTATTAGCCAAGCCGCTAGTAGAAGGCCACTTCGCAGTGGAGCCAGATAACACAAACGCAGGGTCGCTACTTCCTATTGTACTATAATTAAAAGTATATCGCAGGAGGAAAGAACTCCTTGCTAAAATACATCAATTTTAGCAACCTTCCAGTTGTTTTACGTGGATTGTTGTGAAAATTCTATAAATTCTGATTGACTGTGAGGCCGTGAATGTGTCTAGGTGTGATTTGTGAATGTCCATGTGAAAGGCCTGTATTTTTGTAAGCTAAACTCACAGATGGTCGCTTAATTGAGTTCTTGTAAGCGATGTGGACCTCACCATTGACGGTAGTTTTTGTTTCCTTGCATCCTTCGAGGCAACGTTTCCCGTTCAACTGTATTAAATGTGTATTTTTGTTGTTTAACACCCTTGGGTAGCAGCTTATTTTGGAACAAATTTTTACTAACAACCACCTTTCACCCTAAAAATCATGCAAGTTGACCGGCACGTTAGCAGTGTGGAAATGAGCCAAACACCCCATGTTTGTCTCTTTTGGACATTCAAACGCGTACCCCGGCCTAGCATGATTAGCCAAATGTCTTCCTTGTACCTTTTCATATCCTCCTACAGGTTTCCCATCCAGTCTAAAGGCTGTGGAGGAAAAAAAGCACAGTCCAACACATGCCAAGAATTAAAATAGAATAGAATAGAAAATAGAAGATTTGAAGGACATGAATGCGATGAGAGGGAGCAAAAAAAATCAGAGGCATAACAAAGGGGAAGTAGCGTGTGGAAACATGACAAGGTTGAAGTCGAGGGTGAGATGTCATTCGAAGGCCGTGGGATGCTTTAATATTTCCCAGAGTGATCCCTGCATTATAGATTTGCTCTGATTGCCCTCTCAAGACCCGCGAAGTGCACTTACCCACTCATCTCCAACAAAAGTTCTCCTTGCAGAACTTCATCCCGTGTCTGAAAGGCGTACACCACCTTCCTAGCAGGCCAATTAAAAGACACACAACACACTCTTAACGTTAATGTAATGTTTTAATATCTAAGCTTAGCTCTGCAAAGGCAAATGCAATCTACACGTGATATTTCCACACTGCGGCTTCAAGCTTGAACTCTCACCTGGCGACTATATTATAGAGGCTATGTTATGAGATTTCCACCCCCTTAGGCTGCTGCACGTTATGTTTGGATGCGTGTACAGATGTCCGTATTGCTTGTGCGAGCGCAGCCCGTGGCGCTGCGCTGTCCCCCCGAGTAAGATCTCTCTCTGATCTCGTTGACTGCTGGAGGCCTCTACTCCCTCTCCACTTTTCCGCTCCGTGTGTCCTCATTGACCTAGCATCCCTCTCAGCGCAGTGGGTGACGGGCCATTGCTCCGGTCCAAAGGCCGGGTGGAAGTCCCAGACCTGAAACACCCACCCACCCCACTGCTAAGTTTACTGATCTAACGATACCTCCTCACAACCGTGCACCTGGTGAATGTCAAGGTTGCACCTGAAGTGAAAAAAGGGTCTTGAAACAAGTGTGGTGCTCACATAAGATTTTAGTAGCAAATCATACAACAAGTTTTTTTCATATTAAATTGCAAATCCCAGTAAGTGATACGTGAGCATGCTTAGGCCTGGTACACACGTAAGGATTTAATAATTTTTTTTAGATCTTGAGTTTTTTTTAATCTGTTACAGACTCCACACATAAAGATTTTTTAAAAAATCTGGCATTTAACAGTTTTAATCATACTGTTTGTGGTGTGATAATCTCAACACGGCACACCGCACACATAAAGATTCTGTTCCACCACTGATCTAGATTCTAATCCTGGAAGACATGTCTCGCGTAATCAAACATGACCTAACAAAAATGAAGAATTAGAAACATAGCAACAACTGGGAAACAGAAAATGCAACATACAAGAGGACACACAAGAAGAGGGATTGATGGTGCTCATCTGAAAAACACATTTTAGAAAAAAAAGGTAAAAGGAAAAAAAAAAGATAATCCTGAAGATAGCATGAAAGTGGACTTTATAGTCTACTGAGCGAGCTATAGATAAGTTCGGAAATCAAGTTAATGGCTGGTGTTATTATTCTTTGTGTTTCGGGTAGGATGTGTTTGTTTTTATTTACATCCTCTTCCTTGTTCCTTAGTCAGGTCGCTTCCTGATTGGCTACATTACGTTTCACGTCACAATTCACGGAGTCATCACTTGGGACTCGTCGGCTTTCCGCACGCACGCAAATTTTTGGACGTAAATATTGAACGTTTAATATTTAAGCTTGTCGGTCTCTACCCGTTCCAAAACCAATTAACGAGACAAATTCAATTTTAACACACCTCAGACCCAAAGGATAATCTTAAACATAATAATCTGGCATTTATCGTCCTTTGTCGGGAATGGGCGAAATCAATGACAAAAACTGCTCGATTATTTTTGTGTACCAGGCCTTAGGTCAAGGGTTGGCAACTTTAAATACTCGGAGCTATTTGGACAGTGTCCGGGAGCCACAAAATCTTTTTGACATCTAAAGTGAGGAAAACACTGCATATATTGTTTTTGTTTTTTGCATCTATGAATGAAAAATTATAGTATTGCGTTTATCAAATCTATGAACTGCTACAGAGAGGAAAAAAACTTTATTTCAGCATGTAAAAAAAATATTTTTCACTCGAAAAAAGACACTTGCTTGAAGCTTACTTTCAAATAAATCTATTTGAGTCCTCCTCATATTCATGAAATTAAAGGCAACTTTAATTAACCATGTGCAGCAGACCAACAATGCAAAACATGCAGTCAGCTTAAATTAAAAATAACTAATTCACTTAGCAATGTAAAATATATATTTGTAAAATAACAGCCAATTAAAATATTTATTTTACGAGGTTAATGTGATTTCCGCTTCGCTCCATTACCTTCATCTTCACACAAAATTGTAACCTGTCATCAGTAATGGCGGGTGATGACGATGTTTGGTTTTTTATATACAGTAGTTCATGTAGCACGCAGCATTAAACGTTTTATCCATGGTTTATCTACCGGGTGTCGAATAGCTCGATTAAATCTTGGTGTCTCAGTGTCGCACAATTGCGGTTGTGACTAATATTTTCAGCGACGAAAAAAATTGGTTTATTTTAACGTACAAGAACACAATAATCTTCTAATTTAGAATTTGATTTGAAAAAACACGTATAGTGTTCTTGTGACAATTTAGTAGCACATCATACAAAACGCTCAACTTTATTCCTCTTTTCTTTTTTTTTTTTTTTTTTTTTTTTTAACAAATCCCAAGAGTGATGTGTGAACATCCATAAGAAAAAATTACATACAAATTGGGGAGATACATTGTATTCATAGTCGTCGTCCAGCCACTTTTCCAATGACCAAGATCTGAAAATAGTTGTGTGCCAAAAACAATTTTGTGTTTGTAACAGTACTTGAAGTCACACCATGGGTCAGAAATAGTATCTTGGTATTTTGACAATTTTAATAGCATAGTTGCCTAAGTTGTAATTGAACAAGAAAACAAGAAATAAAAAAACTGGATAAACAAGAACAGTCTAGTTGCCTCGGTTTAACCTTTGTGGATTACATGACTTGGATGACAAAAAATGTATTGTGACAAAGAAAAAAATATCTTTTAAAAATTGCATGAGTATTTGTTGTATTGATATTGTGACAGTACGTTAAAAATGACTTACTTGAAACTTTGCAGTAATTCCCAATTCAGTAATCTACTTTTGTGATTATATCACATTGGACAAACAAACCATCAATTAATCATGAACAAATTAGTTATGTATTAATTACTTCGTTTCAGGTATTTCAGGTTTGTATCTTTTGTTTGCGTTTACAGTTGCCATCTTGACAGATTCTAGTTCACTACGATCATTGGGCAATGAAAACTGAAGAGTTGAAAATGTGCTCCTAAAGTATCGCTCCAAAGCGCTCTCAGCTCTGGGCGTTCAGATGTTGGCGAGTTTAGTGCAGAGGTCAGCATGTCAGCCTGGTTTTCCGCCTCTGCTTCATTGACGTGCTGATTCCTCCTTGAAAGCATCCACAACACCAGCAGCAACTCTAATTGATCTCTTTCTAGCGTGAACCGTCCAATCTGGACTTGTGTGTCACATATCCTGTGCAGTGTTGTCTTTTTACAGCCACATGATGAACACATACAAACACACATTTGAGAGAGAAAGGCCTTTGTTCAAGCCTCCCACTCATGTTGCCTGTGTGCTCTGCCACCTAGTGGTTACAGTTGGTATTACCCCTCCCTGAGGTCAACTGGAGCTGCTGTGCACCTGCTGCACGTGTTGTAATGTGGATGCTATAATACATATTGTGAGAATCTGTAAATGATCAGCATTAAACTCTCTCTTAGGGCCTAATTAACTGAATGTTTGCAAATGCAAAAACGGGCATAAACTTGATTGGGCACGCAAACAGATTTGGAAGCGGATCTACTAACTGCGCAGCCAGGTTTACGTCTGAAACACGGGAAAAAATTGTGTGCTGGAGTGTTTTGGGAGGTATAGATACATTTAGAAGGCCTAGTATAGTTTATCAAACCTGAGACTAATTACGGTGGCTGATTTTGTGTCTTTAAATAGCGCGCCTGAAAGGCAGCTGCAAGCCTGCAAGGAGGAAGACGCATGCGAAATGAGAGACGAGGAGGAGAATGGATCTTTTCCACTCGTGTAAACATTTTTGAAATGCCAGAAACAAACATTATTGCGATATTACGGCGATTAAGCAATGCAATTTTGGAGCTTCTGAATGATCTTAAGGGCTGACTTGACACCATTAATAAGGAGGAGTCATGCCATATAAGCTATGACAAAACTCCTTACAATTCTGCATTAACGTGGACTGTGGCCGTTGGTGCTACCCTTTCCTACAGCAGTTTTAAACGCAGTGTTACACTGGATGGGTACATACATCCAATTCACACACACTTGAGGCTGGTTAAATCTCGCAAAACGTTTTTTAAGGGGTTGCTGCCTTTCCCCAAATTATTGGAGTAATACATTTCTGTAACTCAATGATATGTTTGTTAGCCTCTTCCAAGAGCGCTTCCACTATTTGGGATTTTAATACATTTTATTTATGGTCTAGAAGTGTTTTTCATACCAGTATTTACCGTATTCATTACAATCGTGTTAGAATACCGTATGGCGCGTCCTGACCATTGTTGCCACAGTTACCTTGAAAAAGTAACTTAGTTACTTTCCTGATTACTTGATTTCAAAAGTAACTAAGTTAGAAAAAAGTAACTTTTAAGTTACTTTCAGCAGCTGCCAAGTGGCAGGAATATCACTTATCCACAGTACAAAAAAAACATAAGCTTAACTGTACCCATTACTTGGTTATGTACGTCACACAAGTTACAGAATGATGTCATCAACATGAATCAATAACTTAAATATTAGTGTAGTTGAAGCCACATTAAATCAGCAACTTAGTGCACACTTGACGTGCCAACACAGTACAGTAAGTACCTAAACGTAAACAAGCACACTATTCTCAGTACGCTTCTCTAAAGACTCTTAACTGATAGATGGATGGATGGATGCATGCCGATTGTGGTCCGTGAAGGCAACCGTGTGTGTGTGCGTGCGTGTACATAAACATGAAAGTGAGCGACACACACAATTGCTTCCATCACAGTAATTTTGATGGGAAGCGCGAGAAAGCTTTTGACGGGGGGCACTTACTATGTGACGTTAAACCACCTCACAGTCCGGACTCCAGATGAAATTGAAAGTTCTCACTTTTCATTGTAAATATTATTTAAGCAAAGTATTTTAAGTCCTTCAGTGAGTCAGTCCTTACCCTCCATGAACGATTTATGACCGCACAGTTCGGTATGAATAATTAACCCACAATGCATTGCGCGTTAAACGTGCTAGTAAAACTGTATTCTTAATGTGTAAATAAAAAAGTAGCAACAATTAAATACACTTTTTACTAAGGAAAATAACAAAAATAGTGTGGCGAAATCGTGCATTTCTTTGCACTTTTATGGTACTGCCCCGTCACTTTGCATTGTGTAATAAACAGTCACTTCCCAATAGCTTTCTTCTACAACCCCAATTCCAATGAAGTTGGGACGTTGTGTTAAACATAAAAACAGAATACAATGATTTCCAAGACAAGATAAACTTCATTGTTTTTAGCAAATAATCATTAACTTAGAATTTTATGGCTGCAACACGTTCCAAAAAAGCTGGGACAGGTGGCAAAGAAGACTGAGAAAGTTGAGGAATGCTCATCAAACACCTGTTTGGAACATCCCACAGGTGAACAGGCTAATTGGGAACAGGTGGATGCCATGATTGGGTATAAAAGGAGCTTCCCTGAATTGCTCTGTCATTCACAAGCAAAGATGGATCGAGGTTCACCTCTTTGTGAACAAGTGCGTGAGAAAATAGTCGAACAGTTTAAGGACAATGTTCCTCAACGTACAATTGCAAGGAATTTAGGGATTTCATCATCTATGTCCATAATATCATCAAAAGGTTCAGAGAACCTGGAGAAATCACTACATGTAAGCGGCAAGGCCGAAAACCAACATTGAATGCCTGTGACCTTCGATCCCTCAGGCGGTACTGCATCAAAAACCGACATCAATGTGTAAAGAATATCACCACATGGGCTCAGGAACACTTCAGAAAACCAATGTCAGTAAATACAGTTCGGCGCTACGTCCGTAAATGCAACTTGAAACTCTACTATGCAAGGCAAAAGCCATTTATCAACAACACCCAGAAACGCCGCCGGCTTCTCTAGGCCCGAGCTCATCTAAGATTGACTGATGCAAAGTGGAAAAGTGTTCTGTGGTCCGACGAGTCCACATGTCAAATTGTTTTGGGAAATTGTGGACGTCATGTCCTCCGGGCCAAAGAGGAAAAGAACCATCCGGATTGTTATGGATGCAAAGTTCAAAAGCCAGCATCTGTGATGGTATGGGGCTGTGTTAGTGCCAATGGCATGGGTAACTTACACATCTGTGACAGCACCATTAATGCTGAAAGGTACATACAGGTTTTGGAGAAAAATATGCTGCCATCCAAGCAACGTCTTTTTCATGGACGTCCTGCTTATTTCAGCAAGACAATGCCAAACCACATTCTGCACATGTTATAACAGCGTGGCTTTATAGTAAAAGAATCTGGGTACTAGACTGGTCTGCCTGCAGTCCAGACTTGTGTAAAATACGACAACGGAGACCCCAGACTGTTGAACAGCTGAAGCTGTACATCAAGCAAGAATAAGAAAGAATTCCACCTACAAAGCTTCAACAATTAGTGTCCTCAGTTCCCAAACGTTTATTGAATGTTGTTAAAAGAAAAGGTGATGTAACACAGTGGTAAACATGACCCTGTCCCAGCTTTTTTGGAACGTGTTGCAGCCATAAAATTTTAAGTTAATGATTATTTGCTAAAAACAATAAAGTTTATCAGTTTGAACATTAAATATCTTGTCTTTGTCGTGTATTCAATTAAATATAGGTTGAACATGATTTGCAAATCATTGCATTCTATTTTTATTTATGTTTAACACAACGTCCCAACTTCATTGTAATTGGGGTTGTATTTGTTGAAAAAAAGAGCGGTGTCGGTTGAATGCTTCTGTGCAGCTGGACTGCTCTTTTTTCGAATCACCTGCTACAAATTCGTACTTGGTGAGAGACATTGATGATGCAAAAGTTTTTTTTTTTTTTGAAGAAGTAACTGTCTGTCTAATTACTTTCCTGGTAACGCGTTACTTTGCTTGTTACTCAAAACAATATTTGGGAGTTTATTTTGTAACGCATCACTGGCATCACTGGTCCTGACTTACATAGAATTTTGGGTTAAGTCGTCACCGTAGGTCTTCTGAGAAACGTTTATTAGAAACGTCTTGATATTCCTCAATTTTGCAATTCTTTGAAATGGCAATGACCTGAACTAACTTCGGGTGTTTCCCTTGCGTATGTGTGTCGCTTTCTCTTCTATCCATTAATTTATCACATCCTTTTTTTTTGCAGTCCTCGGTTTCTGGTCCGCGGGCCTGCATGCCGAGCCAGCCTGTAAAACACTGGCCTGATTGGAAGGGACATTTTTCCAATTGCGGCGCACGGCCTTTAATATTCTGTTTGTCATTGGCTACGAGGCTGATTTATCTCACTCTCGTTTTGACCGGCGGCCGCGGCCAACGACGCCCACCAACCGACCACACGCTCGCAGTCAAACAGGATGTGTTATGCATGTCCGCCAACACGTGCCCTCTTGCATTGTACACACATATGAGCTAAGTAAATAACTGTTGTGCTGACCTCAGCAGGCTGCTTTTTACGTGTGGTATTGAGCTCTCCTGCATAACGTGGGCTGGTTCTGCTCTTTCAAACTCTATAATATGATATCCATTCTCACTTGTAATAGACTGTATGTAAGGCCTAAGGCCCATGCAACAACCACACTCTCCTTTCCTGCTCCCCCCAATCCGTCCTTAATAACTATATAACTCATCTCAGCCTTAGATTTAATTGTTTATCTGCACATGAACGTATTAGCCCTCAGCTGTATCTGTTTGCCTGATGTCCCAGCCCCGCCCCCAAACAAGCTCCTCCGACCACCGCACCACACGTCCAATGAATAGTCTCTCTCCGTGCGGTAATAGGGAATCAGCATCCGAGCAGCGAGCATTGGCAGCACGTAAAAAGATAAATCAGATTTTGGGTCTTGCTTTGCCAGTTTATTGAATCTAAATTGTGTGCGCGCGTGGCCCCCGCTGGCCCTACACAGCCCATCCATCTCCTGCCTGATAATGGCCCCATTCTACCTAGTGGGAGCGTTATTACATTTCCCCCTCTAACGAGACCCTGATAATCCTGCCAAGAGGAGAACAGAGGAAGAAGAAGCAATAGAAGAGGAGTTTCTGAAGGAAGGAATTTAAAAAGAACATGGCAATCTGCCTTTTCACCCCCTTTTTCCACACTTTCTTCCTCTCCGTCGTAGTGCTTGAAACATCTTCTGGCAGCCTTCACAGGGACTCCCCCGAGCTGCAATTACACTCATAATCAGGACATGCTCCCCCCAACTCGGATGGCCAACATGGAACGCAGACTAAATAACCGTTTATTAACTGCTTTAATACAAGTCCATCACACTATTATCCCATAATGGACTGGCGCCACTAAGCTGCTAAGAAAGATATTTTCATATATGCAACAATTGTCATTTGCTACAGTTAAACATTGCTTTAAAGCATTTTGCAGTAATGTAATATGAACAAATTAGACAAATTTAGACACCTGTTTGTGATACCTGCAGCGATTTAAAGTTGAAAATAAATCCAAAGTGGAATAAAATCCGGTCCATTATGCTGATAAGTGGTTCTAGTTTCAAATTTCCATAATTTATCATGAGAAATAATGTAAAGTGATTTGTTGCAGTGAACTAATTTGTTCCAATTTGTTCATTTGTTGCTGGACAGGCAGTTCAAAGTAACATTTTAACATCCTTAAACAAGCAAAGGAATCAGACAATACTGGTAGAATAAAGTAAAACTTCTCACTTTTTAAAGACTAAATGGAGAGGGAACAAGAAAGGTGTTGCCAAGCATTACATTCACCTACAATGTGACACACATGACTTGAACTAAAGTTTTGAAGGTACATTTTTCAGAAAAATTGGGGGCATTGAGTTTTTGGAATCTTGCCTTTCCAGCTATTACAGCCTCTTCCTCAGATTTTGGTGTGTCTGTGGTAGGGATGGGCGAACACCGATACCGGCCTTATGTCAAGGTATCGGATACTCGTGAAGGCTGCCGATACCTGCCACCCATGCTTAAGGGGGATAAAAAACATAATAATAATTAGTAAGTCCTCCTTGCCAGTAGTTGGCGCTGAACTGCAGTGGATGCCACATCCGCGAGTCATGTGCGTCAGTAAGAGAAGTTTCGGTTCACAATTATCTGTCATTGTGTTAATTTTATGTATCAAAAGCGCTCGTGGTATCAGTCATCGGTATCAGTAACTAAGTGAATCCTCGTACAGGTATTCGTTTGAAAAAAAGTGCTATCGAACATCTCCCATCTGTGGGAAGCATGGTCATCCATCCACCCATTTTCTGAACCACTTATCCCCACTAGGGTCGCGGTGCTTGGGCGAGAGGTGGGGTACACCCTGAACTGGTCGCCAGCCAAACTAAGGGAAGCGTGGCCAACTGTAGGCAATTACCAGTCATTTTTCTCTGTCGCAGAAATGCCCGAGGACAGTCAACGATGCAGTCTCCTTTATTGTCACCTATTTCCTCTCTTTCTATTATTATAATATAGCCACAGCTACCAGGTCAATCCACCATCTTGTTTGTGGTTCAGTTAAAAAAACAAAACAAAAAATACATGTTTTTTTACTGATAAGAACACCTTGAGTCACTGTTTTTCCGTTGCCGATTATAATTGGTTTGCGATTGTTCAGTCGCTCAGTGTGTGGCGACCCTAAAATAAAGAATTACAACTAAAGCGGTGTGAAAAATGTGAAGATGTTTTATTAACATCTTCACATTTTTTTGTTAAATGTGAGAGACCCAAAGTGTGTGCTCACTCTGTTTTGACTACACACGTAAATTTGAAATCATAACATCATTTTAACATTTACGATTGTCAGCCCCAGCATATTTTGAGCAGATCAGGGAAGAAAAATCTCTCTTAACACAGCCCACAACACAGGATAATAACTCAGGATAATCATTTAGAGACATCCAAGAATTGGGCCTTTGCTGACTGTGATTGGAAAGGGGGGAGTACTCAAAATTACCAGATTATCGGTATGTGTGTACCCCGCATTTTAGGTCTAGCCCAACCCAACCAACTCTAGTTTGACGAGTAAATCAATTAAGTGTCTCAATACTTTTGTTCCTGTATGTTTTCTAGATCATCTTTTAAAGAAGCGCTCGTGTTGATGAAATTAAATGGTATCCATGGCTCTTTGCTCAGGCCTGCTTTCATTGTTTTGAGGGGGCCGGGGGCCCCGCGAGGCGAGTACGCTGATGAGAGATGGATAAACAGTTTGATTTGCTGCTATCACCCCCAGGCACAGTGTACTAGAGAGACGAGCAAGAGACAACGCGAACGCGGGGAGGGGTGGGTAGAGGGCAAAAACAGAAGGAGAAGAGGATAAGAGATGCTTTTGGCGGAGGGATGAAGGGATTGAGGTGGAGGATAAACAATGCTAAAGAGGCGTCAAATCCCCCCGATGTTGTTCGCAGGCCTTTTCTCTCTCGCTTGTTTGCTTGTCCCCCCTCAAGCTTTCAGTTCTTCCTTTCACCTACATGGCTGCCATCTAGCCGCCTGTCTCTGGACCCTTTTCCCTCCATTCTCTCTCACATCACACCTATAATACAACACCGTCTCTTTCCTGCCTCCCTGTAGCCCCGAGCAAAGCACATACACACCTACACAAAGAAGTACACACAAGTGTCCTCGCACAGACACACAACTGTGCATGCTAAATAAATTCTTGGCTGCAAGGAGAGCACACAGTGGAGCGTAGACCTCTGCAAAGGCTGAAAAATAATGCCAAATAGTGGTACATCACTCCCTCCTAGCTGAGCTGCTTGTCAGTGTAATACTGTACATTAGACCAGTGATTGTCAAGAGTTCTTACTCTAAGCACTAAAGAAAATACTTAGCTCTCCAAGTACCAGCATCATGACAAACATTAAAATACAGTAGCATTGCCTGCGGCCTCCTCAGTATGGGACGTGTCCCGTCCAGAGGGCCACTCACTCTTTGCGACAAATAAAAAATGAATATACAAATTGCTTGGGTATCCCCTCACTCACACTCTGGTCCTATAGATGTTTATAATTTACATAGCCACTCCCACCACACTTCAGTTGTACAGCCGGGTTCCCGACCCTTGTCCTTCATGCTTCCCCTCCTGTCCTTGTCCTGTCCTATCTGACCTGTCCTGTCCTTCCCTCACAGGGTGAAGCACTACTGCCCCATACAACACTCATATCTAATGTCATTGTTCTAGGTATATAATGATTTACTTACCTCATCTTGTTTACAGCTAGTGCTTTGTCTTTTGTTGTCTTCTTTTTCTCACTCCCCTCTAGAAACTCCCCTCAGCTGTTCGACTGATCGACTCTGATTCTCAATAAATAGCCATTAAAATACTAAGAAACCACAGCTGCAGTTTAAAAAGTCCACTGTGACACAGTAAAACTGTTCCAGCATAAAAGGGATACAGATCATCCTTTCTGCTTGACCTAACAGCCGACCAGGACGAACATTATTATTTTTTTAAATAGTGTAAATATTACACAAATATAACCCAAGTGAACTTAAAAGGCAGTTTTTTAAATGATTACATTTTTAAGGGATAAAAAATTTTCAGTTACCTGGCCCAGTGTAAAAAAGTAATTAGCCCCCTTGTTAAATGTATTATTTGTGGCTAATCACAATTTTTGTTTTGTTTTATCTTTTAACTGATCACACCCAAGCCTGATTAACTCCAGACCTGTTCAATGAATAAATCATTTAAACTGAATCTGTCCCGACAAAATCAAGTTGAACAAAAGATCTAAAAAAGCTGCAACAAAATGACCCGATCCAAAGAAATTCCAGAACAGTCGAGAAATAAAGTAATTGACATCTATCAGTCGAGAAAGGGTTACAATAACCATTTCTAAAGCTTTAGGATACCAGTGAACCATAGGGAGAGCCATTATCCTCACATGGAGAAAACATGGAACAGTGGTGAACCTTCCCAGGAGTGGCCAGCCTATAAAGATTATCCCAAGAGAAGAGCAATGACTCATCCAGGAGGCCAGAAAGGAACTCAGGACAACTTTTAAATAACTGCATTCCTCTCTTGCCTCAGTTAAGGTCAATGTTCATAACACAACAATAAGGAAGAGAATGGGCAACAATGGCATCCATGGCAGCATTCCAAGGCAAAAACCACTGCTGACCAAAAAGAACATAAAGGCTCATCTTACTTTTGCAACAAAAAAAAACCCATCTGAATGATTCCCCAAGACTTTTGGGAGAATGTTATATGGACTGGCGAGATCAAAGTTGAGCTTTTTGGAAGGTCTGTGTCACGTTACATCTGGCGTAAATGTAGCACAGTATTTCAGGAACAGAACATCGTAGCAACAGTCAAACATGGTGGTGGTACTGTGATGGTCTTGGGCTGCTTCTCTCCTTCAGGACCTGGACAACTTGTTGTGATTAATGGAACCATGAATTCTGCTCTTTAACAGAAAATCCTGAAGGAGAATGTTCAGCCATCAATTTGTGACCTCAAGCTCAAGTGCATTTGGGTTCTGCAGCAGGATAACGATCCAAAACACATCAGCAAGTCATCTTCTGTATGGCTTAAAAAACAAAATGAAAGTTTTGGAGAGGCCTAGTCAAAGTCCAGACTTAAAACCAATTGAAATGCAGTGCCATGACCTTAAGAATCCTGTTCATGCTTGAAAACCCTCCAAGGAAGAGTGGGCCAAAATATCTCCATAGATACAGTATATGGTAGACTCATTGCCAGTTATAGAAAACGCCTGATTTCAGTTGTTGCTACTGAGGATGGCCCAACCAGTTATTAGGTTTAAGGAGTCACTACTTTTTCAAACAGGGCCAGAAAACTTTGAATATTTTTTTTTTACTTAATAAATGAAATCGCCATTTAAAAATAGCATTTTAAATTCACTTGGGTTATATTTCTGATATTTACATTTGTTTGATGATCTTAAATATTAATGTGGGGAAACTGCAAAAATTTAAGAAGGGGGCTGATCCTTTTTCACAGCACTGTATATTGTTTTTATCTAGCGATTTTTATTTTATTAAAAAAACGTATAAAACCAACTAGTGCTGAATAGGCGACGGACATCAATCTTTACGAATGACGTGACTTACACGACGAAGTGCGCATGTCACACACTGAGTAAATGTAGTGCACATGTGTACACCCAATCGGAATAGATCATCTTCAATTGGAATGATTTCAATCGGAATGACAATAAAGTCCATGTAAATCCGGCAACTGTGTGGTTGGTCTTCTGAAGACAAGATGCCTTCACCTGTTAATCAAATATATGTTGACGTTTGCTGTTTTCAATTACTGGCTGAATAACGTGTGCCACTGAGGTTATGCTTAATAAACCGTTAACGTTCCCGTGTTTGTGTTGATTGTGGACTAATACACAGAACAACTGATGTTTAAAACGAGATTGCTGCGGTAGAGCGAGCTATTTAGTTCCTTAACTCGCTAACTCGTTAGCTTGCAGCAGGCCAAGTGACCACAACAAACAGTTAACTTTCCATAGATTATTTTACACTTGAGAATATGTGAGTCCCGGGATGTACACGTCATGGAAACAATGAGTCCCTGCAACTTATCATCACGGAATTCAGATACAGTAATCCTCTGCTACATTGCGGTTCTTGCTTCACGGTCCCGCTATATTGCAGATTTTTATTGCAGTTGTTACTCTTTAATCTTTTATACCGTTTGTACAATATTTTTGAAATCTATTGCTCTTGCTCTGTATCAATATATTATGTGTTTAGGCCTGCCGCGAGAAGAATAGAATATATTTTCAAGATAAGAATCATATGAGTGCATAATAAAGAATTGTACACATCTTACAAATTCTGCCCTGGTAATCAAACATGAGCACAACTGTGCAATGTTCTCGCATTTACTAAATACAAGTAGCGCTGCATTTCACAATAAGAGCAAGTAAATAAAAAGAGAAAGTTATACGTGTTTAAATAAAGTGCTGAACTTAAGAAAAATAAAGTTTGAGTTTCCCCTTTTCTGTTTGGTTTGAGACAACAGTGATCTCTCAAATAATTTTACTTATTTTAATTTAACAAATCTTAACTGAACCGTTTTAGAGGTTATGTTTGTTCAAAATTTTGTTTTGGTTCATCATGACGTTTCACGTTATATGCCCTTTTAAATAAGAGTGTATCTCTCAGTGGGAACGTCCCACTGAGAAGTACAAACAAAAATGACTATCTGTTCAATTTTAAGCACCATTTTTTTCCAAATTTTCTCTTCCTTTGTCATTTTCTGATCCGTGTTTAACTCCACTTACAGTCAGTGGTTTCAGTAATTACCGCCTACGGTGCAGATTTGTTTGGCTATATTGCGGTTCATCACTACCGCAAAGCCTGTAATATGTTGTGCCGCATAAAATAGAAGCACCCCTTATGTCTTGAATCATAACCTTTCTTTTTTGGCAAAGGTGTGGGTCCCTTTGAGACTGTTTATGCGTCGGGACGCGGACCGCGAGTTAATGACCTCTGCTTTAAACGATGTCGCAACAATCGAGTGAGCCAGAGTCAGCTGTTTAGCTCCGTAGAACAGTAGCTAGTTAGCTTGCGGGCTAGCAAATGTAATAAATTGTTAACTTTCCCTAAAATGTCCCAGTTGTTTGCATCTATGGAGCCAAAGCTGTACTGCCAGTTGCTCGCTAAGTCGTGAGCGACGCCGGGTGTTACCGCAATAATGAAAATGTATCAAGTCCAGAAAAAGTGTCGTTTCATTGTATTTCTGAAACCATAACCCGCCCTACTGTTCTTCTGATTGGCTAGCACCAAGACAGGACTCATACTTTTAGTGGATGATTCGCTGAAGCACTTCAGCAGCACACACAAGGCTCAAAATTGTTGTTGTTTTTTTCTTTGAGGAGCAGTTTTGCCACTCATTTCTTTATTTGAGTTGCAACTTTCTAATTTTGAGGAGCAATTTTTTTGCAGCTTAATCGCACAGGGACCCGAAGAAAGGACTTTATAAAACAATACAAATCTGACAATATAAGTGGGGAGTTGATTGTAGGGCTGCAGCTAACGAATATTTTAGTACTCGAGTATCCTACTGAAAATTCTATCAATCGATTATTTAGATAAACTATATTTTTGCTTGGTTAAAGAGCAATTTTGAATACAAGAGAAATTAAGGCCTTTCACTTAATAACATATGACTAATTGGTTTCCTTTTGTCTATAACCAACAGTTTTTATTTCTTGAATTCACATAAAAGATAAGGCTTTTTTTAATCATTAACAGCCTTAGTGCATCTTCACTTAAACAGCTAGCATTATAGCATTTTGTGACATATTAATAATACATTAGGTTCATGCCTGTGCATTTATGAGCTTAGAACAGCTGACTAGGAATCAGACAAACATTCTTTGTACTACTTTTTGACGCGAACCTTCAGCTTCTTAAATTGGGAATTTGTTATCTCCGAGATACACTGATCCAATAACACACCCGCAATGTTACACCCACACGCACGGAGGCGGAGGGAGTTAGACGAGGGTTCAGTCATCCCGTATTGAGTCATTGTTAGTAAAGATGCGTAACCTCCAGTCTTAACCAGCCGTAACAGCGGTGTGACAGCTTCTTTGTCTACACCAATTAGCGAACAAAACCAGCGCCGCAGTCGAGTTCACCCTGTGGCCTCACACACACACGCGCACACAGACGCACTCAATATATATACACTATGTATTTTTATGTAACGTTTACTTGGCAGCTGTACAGCCATCCAATGAAGCATTTCAAACGAAGCGCACAACAATCCACAGCCACACTCCTACAGTTTCTGTTTTCCATGTGCTCTCCACGCCCTCTTATATTGTATTAACCCCCCCCCAACCCCCCGGGAAAAAAAAACCACTACAGCGCACTTTTTTTTACCCTGCTGATATTTAAAGTCATTAAGTGTGACGATATTGACGACTCAATTTTACATAACTCACTCATCAAGCGGCAAGATTGCAATAAAGGTGAATGGCTCCGCTGAGGCCTTCGCCGCCAGTGAAATAAATGATGCGGCGCACAACGGAACTATAATTAATTTACAGGCAGTATTGATAGTCCTGCCACACGGCACATTATATTTTTCTTAATGTTGCTTAACATCTTGATTATTTTTTATTTAGGCGGTCGGGTTGGGGGAAAGCTTATCAAGAGAGATGCTTAAAATGCTGCGACGAGTGTTTACTCCTGCCGACTGGCTTGCTTTTAAGCATTTCATTATGCCAACGAGATAAAGATCCGTGAGAGAGAAAAGGCAAGGCGGTTGGCTTTGATTTTTTGCAGTGGAAACTCCTTCCTGCCTGCTAGGAAACAAGATGCAGATTTTTTTATGCTCTGTTTCAGCACATCAAATTTAGACTACTGGTCTATGTGTCCATATTTTTATACTGCACTATTATTTTTAATATAATATCAATGTATTCATTCGATGTATTCTTGTCTTTTTGTCCTTTTTATAGCCAAAACAGATGAAGTTCTTAAGGCCAAAATAGCCAAGCAAGAGGAGGAGGCCCGAAAAAAACTGGATTTAGGTGAGTTTCTGTATGTGCGTGCAGCATGAATCATTACATTTAAACAAAAAAGCTCATATTAATTTAGTTTGAAACATTGATGACCCAAATCCACATCCCATATCTAACATTTTTATACGCTTCATTTGCTTATGTTAAAATTTATTTTGTCATTTTAATTTATATCATTGCAGTGGTTCCATGAGATACGAGTGACCTGACTTATGGGTTTTATGAGACACGAGGTGTTGTTCGGCCGATTTGTTTTTTTCCTAGATGGTAGCAGTGTATTCAACTCACTTTGGCAGATGTGAACAATTCTTCATAAACAAGTCTTCAAGTTGTTTATTGCCACTCCCAGTTGAAGTTTACTGTCATACTAAGTGTAAATCAAAGAGAATTACACGTTGTGCATTTGAAACAACCACATAGCTTTGCTTTGGATAAGTCCTTTTAGCTCAATGCAAAACGACATAGACGGCTAACAAATAGCAGGGTTAATAATAGGGTTAAGATTTAAGCAACAGACATTTGAACCTGCACGGTGGAGCAACACGAATAGACAGATAATGTAACAATACTGATAGGAATAAGTTCTTTATCCTCGGCAAAGAACAGCTAATATTACTGTGGTTTACCAAAGAGTGACACACACACCAGAAGGAGCAGTACAATGTACATTGAATGTCCATTGAATTGAAGCAGCAAATGTGGCAAAAACTGTTTCATTATTTACATTCTATTAAACTATGTCATTATACTCTGTTTTTAAGAATTACAATATCATAAAATGCTATTTTTCTTATTAAAACATTTTTGAAAATGTTTTTTGTTTTTTGGGGGGGGGGGCTGCAACGGATTAACGGCATTACAATTCATTTCAATGGGGAAAGATGATTTTATATAGTGTTTTATATAGTGTTACGACTTTAACTCGTCTCTAAAGGCACCACTCTATTATTTATTGTTATATTTAGTGTTATAGATTTTATTATATTGTCATATATTTAATTTTCTATTATTTATTTTGTTTTCATAGTTTTTATTATAATTATATTGTGTTGTTATGTTATTATACCTCCATCCATCCATTTTCCGTACCGCTTATCCTCAAATAGGGTCGCGGGGGGTGCGGGCGCCTATCCCAGCTGACTCTGGGCGAGAGGCGGGGTATACAATGAACTGGTCGCCAGCCAATCACAGGGCACATAGAAACAAACAGACATACGCACTCACATTCGACAATTTAGAGTTTTCAATTAACCTACCATCCATGTTTTGAGAATGCGGGAGGAAACTGGAGTACCTGGAGAAAACCCATGCAGGCACGGGGAGAGCATGCAAACTCCACACAGGCAGGGCTGGATTTGAACGTGGGTCCTTAGAACTGTGAGGAAGATGACCTTACCAGTCGGTCTGCGTGCTGCCTATTTACATACATTTTAATTTTATTATTTCAAACTTATAGATACTTCTTGTATCGCATGGAACTGAACTCAAAGTTAAAGTTGATCCTTTGTATTTCCTTTCCATTTTGCTTTTCGCTTTTTACACATGATCAACTCAAATGAACTTGAAACAAATGTCTGTTTAAACTCTATTAGGACTTGCTTCATTTGCATTCAGATGCATAGGAAATGGGCATTCTTTACACTCCAGCCAGTGGAAATATTTGCTGCCAGCATGCAACTACCAACAGACTCAGACAGAGCGCACACACACATCTCGATAGACATTCAAATAAAGCCAAGAGTCATTTCCAGTAGATATGCTGGTGATAATAAAAGTCCTGAGATAGAATAATGAGGCTGGTCGTTGTTCTGACCAGGGCACCATATAAATGAGAGAGAGAGAGAGAGTGCGTGTGTGTGTGTGTGTCAGCAGAATGATTTGTTGTAGTGTGGGTGTTTTGTGTTTTTCTATTGCTGGACTGTGTATTGTGTGTGTGTGTGTGTGTGTGTGAGCACGCACTTCCATGGAAGAGGAATGGCAATGTGACCTTTAAAGTTAGCTGCCCTTTTGGCCAAATGAAAGTGCAGCCATCAGAAAGTAATTAGCCTTGCACTCGTGCTTTGTTCCCCTGCTCTGGATGCTATGTAGTCTCTTCAACTCTTCCTTCTCTCTTTTGCACCCTGTTGTTGTTTTTCTCTTTTTCTTTATGCCACCCTTACAATAATATTAGCCTAGTGTTACAACTTTCTCACAGGCTACTTTTTGTCTCGCATTCTCTCTCTGTTTATATGCTTCTCTGCTGCCTATTTTTTTCTCATTGTGGACTTACAGTGGTGTAAAAAAAGTGTTTTTCCCCTCCTGATTTCTTATTTTTCATGTTTGTCACACTTAAATGTTTCCCATTATCAAAAAATTTCATTATTAGTCAAAGACAACACGTAAACACAAAATGCAGTTTTAAATGGTTTTTATTATTAAGGGAGGAAAAAAATCCAAACCTACATGGCCCTCTGTGAAAAGGTGATTGCCCCCAAAAACCTAATAACTGGCTGGACCACCCTTAGTAGCAACAAGTGTTTGAAGTAACTTACAATGAGTCTCTTACAGCGGTCATCCATTAAGGTCATCCAACAGCATCTCAATAGGATTCAGGTCAGGACATTGACAAGGCCACTCCAAAGTCTTGTTTTTCTTCAGTCATTTGGTGGACTTGCTGGTGTGTTTTGGATCATTGTCCTGCTGCAGAACCCAAGTTCGTTTCAGCTTGGGGTCACAAACAGATGGCCCGACATTCTTATTCAGGATTTTTTGGGGGAGACAGCAGAATTCAAAAACAGCCCCAGACCATCACAATTCCACTACCATATTTTACTGTTGGTATGATGTTCTATTTCTGAAATGCGGTGTTACTTTTACACCAGATGTAATGGGACACACCTTCCAAAAAGTTCAACTTTTGTCTCATCAGACCACAGAGTATTTTCCCAAAGGTCTTGAGGATCATGAAGATGTCTTCTGGCAAAATTGAGACGTGGCTTAATGTCCTTTTTACTCAGCTGTGGTTTTCGTCTTGGAACTCTGCCACGCAGGCCATTTTACCCCAGTCTCTTTCTTATGGTTAAGTCATGAACACTGAGGAAAGTGAGGCCTGCAGTTTTTTGGATGTTGTTGTGGGGTCTTTTGTGACCTCTTGGATGAGTCGTCGCTGCGCTCTTGAGGTAATTTTGGTCAGCCGGCAACTCCTGGGTAGGTTCACACCACTGTTCTATGTTTTTGTCGTTTGTGGATAATGGCTCTCATTGTGGTTCACTTGAGTCCTAAAGCTTTAGAAATGGCTTTATAACCTTGGCCTGACGTATACCTTTTGGGTAGGATCCATGTCAGCGGTATGGAGATACTTTCAGTTAAACAAGGGCGACAACACTATTAGCCAACTGCAAATTATGCTCTCGAGCCATTTGGCAGTTTCAATCGCCATCATTTGCTCTGCTCCTTGCTGCTAGCCACGCTCCATTCACAAAGCCGCGGCATGGCTCGTTGAGTAAAAACAAATAAGCGATGGTTTAACACACTAGTTGTCCTCACACAGTTTTATTTTATAACTTTTTGTGTTCTCAAGAAACAGTATTTGCGCACTGCAGTCGGCTAGTGGTGTTGATGTTCAGCTCGCCATCTGTTTGTCTTTCAAAAGTCAATCCATTGCTTTTTTATTTTCTCATTTTTTGGGAGCTTAAAAAAACGTCACCGAGCTGTTCTGTAAATTAATGCATCCAGCGAAGAGACATTTTTCGGGTATCGCCATCATTAGCTTGCTAACTGCAAGCTGAATTGGTAAATGGGCCTTGTTATGGACGCTAAGCACAGCTAACTCACAACTGAGCAGCCAAATGAAATGACACTTTGTACTTATATCGTGGGGGAGGGAACTCGTGCGAGAAAGCATATGGCCCGTGTTTTAGCCCCGCCTACAAAATCAGGAAAATTAAAAAAAATTCACTCTTTGTTATATTGCAGCCATTTGCTAAAATCATGTAAATTCATTATTTTCCTCATTAATGGAGACACAGCACCCCATATTGACAGAAAAAAACTGAATTGTTGAAATTTATTAAAAAATAAAAAAAAAAAAACTGAAAAATGACACAGCCATACGTATTCAAACCCCTTGCTGTGACATCCATATATTTAACTCGGGTGCTGTCCATTTCTTCTGATCATCCTTGAGATGGTTCTACACCTTCATTGGAGTCCAGCTGTGTGTGATTATACTGATTGGACTTTATTAGGAAAGCCACACGCCTGTCTCTATAAGACCTTAGAGCTCACAGTGCATGTCAGAGCAAATGAGAATCATGAGGTCAAAGGAACTGCCTGAAGAGCTCAGACAGAATTGTGGCAAGGCACAGATCTGGTCAAGGTTTCAAAAATATTTCTGCTGCACTTAAGGTTCCTAAGAGCACAGCTCCATAATCCTTAAATGGAAGACGTTTCGGAGGAGAAGCGCCTTGGTGAGAGAGGTAGAGAAGAACCCAAAGATCACTGTGGCTCCAGAGATGCAGTCGGGAGATGGGAGAGAGTTCTAGAAAGTCAACCATTACTGCAGCCCTCCACCAGTTGGGGCTCTATGGCAGAGTGGCCTCTCCTCAGTGCAAAACACATGAAAGCCCGCATGGAGTTTGATTTTTTTTTAAAACACCTGAAGGACTCCTAGATGGTGAGAAATAAGATTCTATTAGATAGATAAGATAATGGTCTGATGAAACCAAGATAGAACTTTTTGGCCTTCTAAGCGGTATGTGTGGAGAAAACCAGGCACTGCTCATCACTTGTCCAATACAGTCTCAACAGTGAAGCATGGTGGTGGCAGCATCATGCTGTGGGTGTATTTTTCAGCTGCAGGGAAAGGACGACTGGTTGCAATCGAAGGAAAGATGAATGCGGCCAAGTACAGGAATATCCTGGACAAAAACCTTATCCAGAGTGCTCAGGACCTCCGACTGGGCCGAAGGTGCAGCTTCCAAAAAGACAATGACCCTAAGCACACAGCTAAAATAACGAAGGAGTGGCTTCAGAACAACTCCGTGACTGTTCTTGAATGGCCCAGCCAGAGACCTGACTTAAAACCAATTGAGGATCTCTGGAGAGACCTGAACATGGCTGTCCACCAACGTTCACCATCCAACCTGACAGAACTGGAGAGGATCTGCAAGGAGGAATGGCAGAGGATCACCAAATCCAGGTGTGAAAAACTTGCATCATTCCCAAAAAGACTCATGGCTGTATTAGCTCAAAAGGCTGCTTCTACTAAATACTGAGCAAAGGGTCTGAATACTTATGGCTGTGTGATATTGCAGTTTTTCTTTCTTAATAAATCTGCAAAACTTTCAACAATTGCGTTTTTTCTGTCAATATATGGGGTGCTGTATGTACACTGAGGGGAAAAAAATAAACTTAAATGATTTTAGCAAATGACTGCAATATAACAAAGAGTGAAATATTATTATATATTTATAATATATAATAATATATTTCCATACCCACTGTATATCTCAACAATTCAGCACTATATTATTATGTCTTTGCATACGTTTTCAACATTTCACACATGAATTCATTCATTCATTCATTTTCCGTAACGCTTATCCTCACTAGGGTCGCGGGCGTGCTTGACCATATGCCAGCTATCTTCGGGCGAGAGGCGGGGTACACCCTGAACTGGTCACCAGCCAATCACAGGACACATATAAACAAACAACCATTCACACTCACATTCACACCTACGGGCAATTTAGAGTCTTCAATTAACCTACTATGCATGTTTTTGGGATGTGGGAGGAAACCGCAGTGCACGGAGAAAACACAGGCGAGTCTCCACATAGGCGAGGCCCGATTTGAACCCGGGTCCTCAGAACTGTGAGGCAGATGTGCTAACCAGTCGGCCTCAAAACTTAGTTGCGTCACAATTGCGAGACGTAATGGAATTATCAAGTCTGCTACATGACTGACTCGGACAAAAAAGTAGGAACACTTTTTGGAGACGGTGTACAAGTACTTTAGAGTTCTCGCTGATACTGAATAGATACAAATGTAAGTACTTGTACTCAGTTTAAAAAAAAAAAAAAAAAAAGTGGTAACGGTGCATCCAGACAGAGACAGTATTGATGTTACGATATACTGTGATATTGATATTTAGTCCCACCCCAAGTGAGTAGCTGTTGCCTAGGGGAGAGGACTTTTGTGCTTGAGCCATATTAGATTTTTTTTTTTTAAAGTACTGATGGTCCATGTCATTTGAAGCAATGTGTGTGTATGTAAACATTTTTTCATTTTAATATTTTTATTTATAACCCGGCTTCTGAGGCAGTATCAGAGGTAGAACTCATTGATGTATCTAATTATGCTAATAGGGTAGTTTTGGCATTGACAAGTTCTTTCTGAAAGGCACAGGAAAGTAAATCCCTCTGCCTAATATGCCTCTGATTTGCCAATTTACCAGAAATGCAGTGTGAAAAGGCCTTATGCCCTACCTCAACGTGAGCTTTCCTTGTTGTGGAGTGGCCTTCAGACACACTGGCAAACACGCACACTGAAGTAGAGGCAACCAGCTGTCTCCTCCGCTGCCCTTCCTCCCAGCACAAGCAGGATGGAGGAGGTGGGCCACTGCTCCAGTTTAGCAGCGGATCACCAGGGGTCTCCACATTCCCTGCAGGGTCTCTTCGAGGTCAACGCCGCCAGAAAGTTTATACTTGAACCGCTAAAGTCGAGCGAAACGAGGAAACCTTTTAAGAGTGGAAGGGGAAGAGCGAGGAACGCTACCTCCTACACGCCTCGTTCATAAATAGATCCGAGACTGGCAGCGTGTCCGCGTTAGCGTGGCGCTAATCGAAACCACCCGGATCTGATTCAAGTGAACGCTGTGATGTGCATGCTATCATTGGCGGTGAAGCCCTGCGAGAAGATGATGGGAGAGAGGGGGGGCTTATCATCAGGGCTTTTGTGAGAGAACGAAGAGGGATCAATAACTGGCCCCGTGGCCATCAGTTAACAAAGTAGTCTCCACTTAAAAGAAATGTTTGCCTCGCTGGTTAAGGGCAGCCAGATGATGCTAGCGCTTGAAAAAGGAAACGTGTGAAATGAAAGGCACTGAGAATGAGAGGGGAGGATGATTCCTTTGTTCACTGCATGCCTTCAAGTCAAGATATTGCACTTTGTTTGCCCACAAGCACACTTGACATCAGTGCAGCACAATAGCTATGTGCTTTTGGTTGTGCATACTGTACGTATTAAGAACTAACAGTAATAAAGTAGCAAAGTTTCAGAGCAATCTGCAAGTCATATTATTAGGTACGCCTGCACAATCTACGAACATTCAATATAAACAGTAGCTGTACATGTAGCTGATTTGGTTAGCAACAAAATTAAAATGGGCTCAGCACTTAAGTATGTCATGGCCGTAGTGTCTATGAACAAAGATAATTACAGTTACAATCCACTGTGAAAGCATTTAATTGTCTAAAGCCTTACACACATGCCAATAATCGACACAATATTGAGCTTGCTTTTCCTACTTCCCATTAAAGTCAGTAAAGGCCGGATGGGATGTCTCTGAAAGATTATGCCCCCCCCCCGCGATCTGCTTGGATAATGGGTGGAGCAACAATCGTAAAACCTGTTCATTATTTTCGTGTCTTTCTATAACAATTCACCATAATAATACATTTTAATAATAAGAAGAATAATGTTATAATAATAAAAATAACAAGGAGTAGAGTGTGTAGCCACAATGTAGTTACCAGAAAAGATAACATGTAGCCTAACTACTACTACTACTACTGGGGGTGTATTTAGTCATTGGGAGTCATGGGGCACTTCATATCCGTGTACTGCAAATATTTTGAGAATTGTTTATCATCAACTAAATAGTAATATATGTAATAACAATTAAAATCCTTCTTGAGAATTATCTAACGTGGATTACGTCAACATTTTTGCTGTAATTAAACAATCAACATTTAATATAATTTACCATTTCACCTGCAGTAATGTTCACATCTTTGAGATTAAAGGTGTTAATCATGTCACTCTCCACTTCATCTCAACCGCATCCTCCTTGACTGACACTAACAGCAGTACTACTGCAACTGGCAAGTGCTGTTGTCAGTAATGCACATTCAGTATCACTGTGAAAAGGTGGTAGTTTTTATAAAAACTGTTTACGATCCGCCTTCTCCTCTTCTCTGCATCACTGATATAATAACTCCGCTTCATTGTCCTCACAACACGGCCAAAAATCTGTTCTGCTACCCTCTTCGTAAATCAAATCTACACATGCACAGTAAGAAGCTGCAATGGGCTACTGCTTGAGAAAGGGGGCGGCACTAGAAACGATCATGATAGATTTAGCATTTTGATGTATTTTTAAATGCATATTTGTAAAGACTTGAACAATAATTGCTTTAAATAAAAAAAAAAAAAACTTTATTAGTCAGTTTTTATGACACATTTGGGGGCCCCTGGAAATCTTGTGGCCCGGGCACTTGCCAGCGTCTGCCTAATGATAAGTCCACCCCGAACCACTACTACTACTATTATTACCACTCTTTCTTCTTCTTTGTATTTTCTAGCAATCTGGATGCCCTGTGGGACCATGTTAGCTCACACAGGTCAGTCTTGGTACTACCATAAAGAGGTGGTTTGAGGGAGGAGATTCGCGATTATTATTAGCATTATGGTGTGTGCTGTGTTTTGCTGGTTATCGCTAGTACACCACACACTTTGAAAGCAGTAAGAACCCCCCCATCATGTGTGAGGTCTCGCACATTAAAAAAAAAAAAAAGTTATAATTTTTAAAAATCTTTGTGTGCATCAGTTTTAAGTGGAAGGCACACACTGTAACTAAATGGATGGCCACCATTGGAGCAAATATTAATTAATTATTATTAATGCCATAATGCAAATGGATATACAACACTAGTCATTCCCTCACGTAGACATGGTAACCCCAAAATCGGGGAACAAAAATCCTTGAAACAAACTCATCTACTCCTCAAGCTAGTAGCCCTGTGAGTTGTTTATTTGGCAATTACTAAATGTGATTTATTTGTGCAGTGCCGCAATAGAGTTATGTAGATATGAATGTGACACCAGGCCTAACAAGGATGGTGTTTTAGCCTCCTGTATGCCGCTCTCTGCCCATTACCTCAAACCAGGAGCAGATTGGGAGATCATATATTTTAATGAGACGTATAATAGCTCTTTAACCCACATCATTAGGGGAATATATACCTACCATTTGCTCTTTGGGCAGCTAAACGAATGGTCTGTTTCTCTAATTACTTTGTGTGTTGGACAGGTCACTGGGTGGGTGTGTACCTGCCTGTGTGTATATGTGCGTGTGTGTGTATTGAGGAATTATATGTCCATTAAATATTCAGCTTCAGCCCCCCCTTCAGCCCGACCTAACACCCATTAAGGCCTCGTCGCTGAGTAACTAGCTCTGTTGTCAATCACTTTTCACACTTTTTGGTCGCCATTTGAAGAACTGCAAGCGTACACGTCTTTGGAAACTATGGGATGATGATCGCAGAGACTCTCAGCAGCCGCTTCATTAGGTACACCCTTGTACAGTATCGCTGTCTTTGATTGTCACAAAAGTATTAATTCTACCAAATTTATACTCACATGTAGCTAAAAAACCATCCATCCATTTTCTATAGCGCTTCCCTATCCTTGCTGACATTTATATTTATGTTCTAGAAGTGTTTTTCATACAAATATTTACTATAGACTTATTTACAGCGTTACTGTAGGTTATAGGTGTTCCGACTTAAAAGGAGAAATCCTCCTATGATGCGTGAGGCACATTTAAATGCATATCGCCTTGCCATGCAAATACAGTTCTCATTAAAGTTAAGACACAGTGGATATAAAAAGTCTAGACACCCCTGTTAAAATGTCAGGTTTTTCATCAATCCATTTTCTGTACCGTTTATCCTCACTAGGGTCGCGGGCTGCTGGAGCCTATCCCAGCTATCTTCGGGCAGGAGGCGGGGTACACTCTGAACTGGTCGCCAGCCAGTCGCAGGGCACATATAAGCAAACAACCATTCACACTCACATTCACACCTACGGTCCATTTAGAGTCTTCAATCAACCTACCATGCATTTTTTGGGGATGTGGGAAGAAACCGGAGTGCCCTGAGAAAACCCACGCAGGCACGGGGAGAACATGCTCCACACAGGCGGGGCCGGGATTTGAACCCCAGTCCTCAGAACTGTGAGGCAGATGTGCTAACCAGCTGCCCACCCTGCCGCTATGTCAGGTTTTTGTGTTACTAAAAAATTAGACCGACATAATTGATTTCAAAACTTTTTCCACCATTAATGTGCTACACAATGACGTGAAAAGCCTTGTAGAACATCAATTCATCCTTTTAATGTACCGTTTATCCTCACTAGGGTCGCGGGCTGCTGGAGCCTATCCCAGCTATCTTCGGACAGGAGGCGGGGTGCACCCTGAACTGGTCGCCAGCCAGTTGCAGGACACAAATAGACAAACAATCAATCAATCACACTCACGTTCACATCTACGGACAGTTTAGTCCTCATTTAGCCTACCATGCAAGTTTTTGGAATGTGGGAGGAAACCCGGCGAAAACACACGCAGGCACGGAGAGAACATGCAAATTCCACACCGGAAAGCCAAAGCTTGGATTTGTACCCACAACCTCAGAACTTTGAGGCAGATGTGCCACCTCCCTACTTGAACATCTGAACTTTATTGGGGCTTAATCAGAGGCAAATGGTGACAGATGTGTGTACATTTGAATGTGATTGGTTAATTCTGAACACAGCCACATCCCCAGTTATCAGAGGGTGTGCGTACCGGTGCAACCAAATTATCTGTTGTTTACTTTTATTTCCCCTCTTGAAAAGATATATATATATATTTTTTTTAATTCATTTAAGTTGTACAGGTTGTCAGTCACATTAATGGTGGGGAAAGTTTTGAAATTATGTATTTTGGTCTCATTCAGAATAATCATTGTCCCGGAACAGTTGACAGTGTTTGACACTAGAGGTTACACTGTAATAATAATTTGTGTTCGTCACGATTACACGCTCCCCTAAACAATTTGTCACTCTAAAATTTCAGTTCCGCTTTTGACAAGCTCCTGTGTTTGCGTTTTATAACAAACGAAGCGATTCCTTTTTTAATTGAAAATTATAATTCTGTGGATAAGAAACTCTTCCGTGATCCTATGCTGTATATCCTTTCAGTTTGAGCTGCAATAAAAGCCAGGAAATGAGAGGCAAGTGAGAATGCCTGCTTGGACATTGATGCTTAATGTAATCTGTCTTGAAATCAAATTATTTGACCTGGAAAGCCTAACAATACAAAACTCCTGCCGAGCTGCTGTTAAATATTTAGCACGTGCCTGTCATGAATACAAATGGCGCGCAAATTAGAATCTACAGGCGCATGACCCCCATATCACACCCGCGGAGCGTGGAGGTGGCGGGTGGTTGCTGGGGGGGCTGGCTGTGCTTTAAATGTTTTAATTACCGGGGCCACTGTGTGGCACGCCACGCTTCCTCGCCACCGCTTGGGCCGCCGCATGAACGACAAGCAACCAAATTCAACCACTAGTAAACACTAGAGTTTTTTTGCTGTCCACCATCTCATCATATTAACGAAAACATAAAGCATTAAACAATGATGTCATTAGTATTCGTTACATTACGTGATCTGCACAGAAATTATGACCGCGCAGATCCCCCTCAGTGATTTTGATATAAGAAAATCCCGTTTGTATAGATTTGCTAACGATCGGCGGCGTTAGGCCCCCATCTCCTGTCCTTACTTGTGATGAATGGCCTTATTTGTTATGTTATTATGTTCAACACAATCACGCCAAGAACAGTCAGACGGATATTGAGCCCACACTTCACCGGCTCCATTTGTTCCAGGAATTAAAGCTCCCTTTTTGGCCCACAATGCACTGCAGGAGTCATTTAAAAGAAGGAGAGCAGACCGGCAGTTAATTACACTTTTGCTTCAAAGGTCTGTTTTAAAACAGTTCCCTTTTAACTTACATAAAACCGATCCTCTCGATTTGTGCGTCGCCGGAATAATGATTGATTGGAGATGAAAAGTGCCACAGGCTCGCTTTATTTGCTCCTCTCCTCCCTATTCATTCAGGTGTGTGCCCCCCCCCCCCAACTCCCCCTTACGCCATTAGTTATGCAAGGCTGCTAAGCACTGAATCACAGTTACGCTCCTTAGGGAAATAAATTTGGCATAAAATCAGTGTGAGAAGATTTAATTATCACGGAGACCTTTTTTTTTCTTTCAATCCCCCCATCCAACTGAAGCCCAAACTGTCAGCTGGACATGCTACAGCCCAAAAAACCCATAAAAACTAAATACTAAATAAAAACATTAGCGTGCCAGCACTCTCCTTACCTTGCGTCTCCTCTCAATTTGTTTCATTTATAAGGTGGTAAGCCAAGCAATTACTGCTTTATTAAGGGTTTTTTTTTTTTTATTAATGCAAATTTCCCCCTTACCGCTCTCATCCTATTCCCCTCATAACCGTCAAGGTGTGTATGATTGGATGACTACTGGTCTTGTGAATGGGTACCCAATCCTATTCACCCCACGACCTTGTGTACGTGTTTGTGCCTCTCATTTATCCACACACACATATAATCAAGAGGTTCTCTCTCAACTCAACTTTACCAATGCGCAGTGACAGTTATCACTCAAAGTCGATTAATCACCAATCATGTGTTTTGGCATTCACAACACAGATGCCCTACTGAAATCCACAGGTAGCCGGTTGGTGCAACAAACTACCAGCGGTGCCTCAAATGTGTGGAAATATTTTACGGAAAATAAGACCGGTAGCATAGTCATATATTATTTCAAAGTAATAATATATTTTAATAAATATATAAAAAAATGAATAAAACTAAGTCCGTCTTGACCTATAACAAAAGCAGAAAGGCTATGAACATCCATCTGAAAAGGCATCCGTTAAAGTAAGCTGAGGAACATCCTAAATCCTCATGTCAGCCGTCAGCGAATTTACATATCTGCAAGGCCATTAAAGTATCTTTAATGTGATACGGTGAGTGTGTTTCTGAATATGATTGGATGAACAAGTCGTGGGGTGGGGCTAGTGCAGTCAAGGACGGCAGAGAAAGTGAGTGAGTCAACTTGGGTCTGTGCCAAAAGAGTGCACAGCAAGTTGACGCCATCGATTATCGACTTCGACTGGACTATCATCACCTTAGCTTCGACTACAAAAAATCAGAAGTTGTTAAACCCCTAATACACATACGGTACATACTGTGTCTCCATCATCTCTGTTGAGGGATAATCTTTGCATCTGACTCCACACACACACACACATTAGTTACACATGCACCATTGATTCACGCGAACCTCCGTCTTGTGCTAATTCATCTCATCCATGAGTGACGGCCCCCTTTTAACCCTCTGTGATTGGTAATCATTTCCCAGGTCACCTTACTCAATTAACTCGTTGACAGTAGGCCGATTTATGTTCAGCAACCTTTCGTTGAATCATTGGCTGGCTTTTTTGTAAGGATTTTCCCCTCTATTCCAGGCAGTGATTTGTATTCGGGGAATATGGATAAGCACTAATGTTTACTTAATTAATCAGGTTGTTAGACTGGGCCCCCGAATCTTAATGATCATTTTACCCAGACATTTGGACAATCGTGTTTTTCCAACTTTAGCGGGGTACACACATACAGATAATCAAGAACTGTTACTGTAGACTAACGCACCACTTCGTGGCGGAAAGAGCGTGTAAACGGCAGAATATGTCCCAAGTATGGGATCATTTCAGACTTAAAAAAAAAAGAAGATGAGGTGGAATGTGTGTACTGCAAAGAAGAACTGACGAATATACCACAACAGCTCGCCCACAATCGCCAACACAAATCGATGGTGGCTAATTTAATATGGCCTACCACTACGAGTTAGCGTGTATTATAATGCCCCCACAAGTGGTCAAGGATAAACACAGCCGCATGTGCACATTCAATCGCTTTATTGAGCAAACTATAACAAACGCATAAGAATATTCATACATGAGCTGCCACAGCCATACACAGGCACTCAACACGCAGACTGGCTAACGGTTACCCAGTTAACAGCTAGTCGCTAACCTGAGCACACAACAGCCAACTCTCCATTCTCATTTACTGACTCCTACATCACTCACCGGGCCAGGCCCCACCTTTTAAAGCCCTCACACTGAAAGTCACAGATATTGTAGTGTGCAGCGTAAGGGTGGCGGCACTAAGTGGAGAACAATAATACCTGCACCTCAAGTGCACATTTTGTTGTTTAACAATGCAAAATATTTTTTTATCCAATTATTTTATTAATCGATCGAAATTCTAAGAATATTTGAAAGCTGCAGCCCTCGTTGAGTACTTGTGTAAAGCCTCTCACAAGTCAGTCACAACTTTGTATCACCTTCAGTCACCTTTTCGCCACCACAGGTCAGTCTTGGTACTACGACAGACGTTATTGTTACGTTAATTGTAATTGTCGTTTCTGTCTGTTACTAGTACTTCGTGGAATGTGTACCTTATGTAACTGCCACATTTGTTGTTGATTTATATTGCACTGTTTTTTTTGTTTTTTTAAGAACCGTTACTTTAGGTACTGTCTCAGAGTGACCTCTACTTGCATGTGCCCAACAGGGCGTTATCTGTTCAAAGAAACAAACTCTAATTCAGCTTTAGTACGGTGGGACACTTCGACCTCAATGATATCTGTTGAGAACATCAACTTTATGGTTGCATCATTCTGAAATTCCTGTAATAAAGTAAACATTAGCATGTTGAGAGAGGGCTGCAAAGTGTTAAATTCTCAATACTTTGGTAAAAGTGAAGTCTTTTCAAGTCAATAAGCTGGCATCCGAGTGAAGTCATGAATCATTGGTGTTCAAATCCAAGTCGGGCTGCAGGTCTTGTGACATTTTGTCAAGTCTAGTTTGAAGTCATCAAATTCACAACTCGAGTCCAAGTTATGTGACTGGAGTCCACACCTCTAGTCCTCACACCTCACAAAAGATCATGTCTCCGACACACTCCAACGTCTGATAAAAACTATTCCCGGAGGAGTAGAAGCTATTCTCGCTACAACTCCCAAATTCCCAGGTCTGCTAATAATTTTTGTATGACCTGCCCGAGAAGGAATTGATTCCCTCAGTGGAAACATTCTCCTGTCCCCCTCGTTTGTGAAAGTGGAACATGTGTATGTCTGGACATGATCTCACACACATACAGCAGCTGCAGCAGCAGCAGCAGCAGTGGCAGTCTAAGCTGGTGGCCAGACTGCAGTGATTAGAAACACCCGCAGACCATTGCAGGTCAATGAGCTGTCATCCTCCTGGGTGGCGCTGGCCGCAACCGACCTCACCAACCCCCTGCAGGGTAGACAACAGGGGTCACATAGAAGCGATTGTGTAGTTTTGAATGACACAAGCGTAGGGTCAATGTCTAATGAAAAGCATTATTATCAGTATTAACAAAATTGGTTTCCTGGATTAAATAATGTAAATTGAGTTAACGTGAGCGATCATAAAACATTTACCAAAATTTCTTGTGTGTAATGCGCACTCATGTATAATACGCACCCCCAAAGTTGACCTAAAAATTCTGGAGAACCCTTCTATTGATGTATAATGCATTTTTACAATGCATGATTTTGCTTCTACCCATATGATCAAAACATGAAGTATCATCTGTATTTTGTTAGTTTTTTCAAAGAATTATTCTGAAGCAAAGCACTTTATTTGAATTCTTTGTAATTCTTTTTATTTACTTGCTTTTATTTTGAAATTCACAGCCCTACTTTGATTTAGTAAATGAGAAAACACACAGATGTGCTCATATGTTTAAATGTGCAGGCTGAATTTGTAAGATGGATAGAATTATTTTTGTTTAGAATTTGGAAAACATGAAGCGCCCGGTGAAACACTTCATTTTATTTTAATGGGATTCAAATTATAAGTATAATGCGCACTATTGACTTGACAATTTTTGGGGGGGTAAAATGCGATTGGCTGGCAACCAGTTCAGGGTGTAGCCTACCTCCTCCCCGAAGATAGCTGGGATAGGCTCCAGCACTCCCGTGAGCCTAGTGAGGAGAAGCGGCTCAGAAAATGGATGGATGGATGGATACACGAGAAATTACGGTAATAACTCTACAGGCAATGTTTTAAGTAGGATTTCAGCATTATTATACAAATAATTACAAATTATTATGAGTAATATTATAGGTGTCATATAGTAAAATAGCTACTCGATAAGATGTACTGCTAGATAAGACTACAGAGCTGATGCCTGAGTTTTGTTTTTCCAAAGGCAAGGCAAATCTATTTATATAGCACGTTTCATACACAAGCTAACTCAGTGCTTTAGAAGATTAAACTCATTTAAAAACAAAGAGCAAAAGATAAAGATAAAAAAAAATACAGAAAATTAAAAGACAGTTTAAAAGCAATTGCAAACAAAGAGACTAAACTGACTAAAAACATACAGTGCAAGAAAGATCATTTGAAAATGGAAGTCCTCTAAAATGCTCAATCATAAGTATGAGAAAAAGAATACTTTTTAATCTGGATTTAAAAACATTGGCACTTGTGGCTGACTTCACTTCTGTTGGCATCTATTCCATTTGTGTGGGCCTAAATGCTGCTTCACCATGTTTGTTTTGGACTCTGTGCCCCACTATATGATCTGAGACTGTAGTTTTCTCTGGGTTTATATTCCATTAGCTTTTCTTTCATGTATTCAGGACCGAACCATTTTGTGATTTATAGACCAGTAGCAGAACTTTAAAGTCAATCATATAGGTGAGTGGGAGCAAGTGTAGAGACTTAAGAACTGCAGTAATGTGTTCTGATCTCTTTCTTCTCGTTACAACCCGAGCTGCAGCTTTCTGAATGAGCTGCAGGGCCTTTTCGAACTGCTCTGTTTTCTTGGTGTTCACCCCGGGGCAGCACGCAGGGACATTGGCATCCGGTGCAATCTTGCCCATATTTGGAACTGGTTGCTTAGCAGCCTACCAGCAAGTTGCATGGATGTTTTTCCGCTGGTTGGTCTATTGTTATTAGCACTCTGAAATCACTCCACCCGTCCCCAAGTATGCCTTCTGACGTCACTGAGACACCACAGGGGGCCCGGCGCAGCAAACGCTTACGTTCCATCATCGAGCCCTCACAGCACATACACAATAAATGGGTTTGTCAACAGCACAGTGTGCGTTGCTAAGTGCAGTTTGAAAATGCCTTATGTCATAATTGTAAGATGCATTCTTGTGCTAATGAGATACTAAGTCATAATTACGATCGTTTCTCGTATTTATGACTTGGTATCTCATTGTTATCAGCTAGTGCTTCCTATTTTATAACTTAATATCTCATAATTGTGATTTAGTATTTCATAGTAAAGACTTAGTATGTAATTATCGTAAGAAAGTATGTCATTATTATGACTGACAGTAGTATTTGATAAATTTGAATCAACTTTTTCTCTTCCTCCCCTCCTTGAGCCATCACCTTATTGTGGTGGAGGGGTTTGTGTGTCCCAATGATCCGAGGAGCGAAGTTGTCTGGGGCTCTATGCTCCTGGTAGGGTCACCCATGTCAAAGAGGTCCTAGGTGAGGGACCAGACAAAACACAGCTCCAAAGACCCCTATGATGTTTAAAAATACTTGAAGACGTGTTCCCCTGCCCGGACCCGGGTCCCTGGGGCCCCGCCCTCTGGAGCCAGGCCTGGAGGTGGTGCTCGAAGGCCGGGCACAACCGGAAAGGGTAACGTGGGTCCCACTTCCCATGGGCTCACGACCTGTGGGAGGGGCCATAGGGGTCAGGTGGAGTGTGAGCTGGGCAGTGGCTGAAGGCAGGGACCTTGGCTACAGAAGTTGGAATGTCACCTCTCTGGCAGGGAAGGAGCCCAAGCTGGTGTGTGAGGTCGAGAAGTTCCAACTAAATATAGTCAGGCTCGCCTCCTCGCACGGCTTGGGCTCTAGTACCAGTCCTCTTGAGAGGTGTTGGACTCTCTTTCACTCTGGAGTTGCTCACGGTGAACGGCGCTGAGCAGGTGTGGGTATACTTATTGCCCCCCGGCTCGGCGCCTGTACATTGGGGTTCACCCCGGTGGACGAGAGGGTGCCTTCAGGTGGGGCGACGGGTCCTGACTGTTGTTTGTGCCTGTGCACCAAACAGTAGTTCAGAGTACCCACCCTTTTTGGAGTCCTTGGGAGGGGGTGCTGCAAAGCGCTCATACTGGGGACTCCATTGTTCTGCTGGGGGACTTCAATGCTCACGTGGGCAATGACAGTGAGACCTGGAAGGGCGTGATTGCGAGGAATGGCCCACCCGATCAGAACCCGAGCAGTGTTCTGTTATTGGACTTCTGTGCTCATCACAAATTGTCCCTAATGAACACAATGTTCAGGCATAAGGGTGTCCATACATGCACTTGGCACCAGGATACCCAAGGAACCAGTTCAATGATCGAGTTTGTGGTTGTGTCATCGGACTTGCGGCCGCATGTCTTGGACATCCAGGTGAAGAGAGGTGTGGAGCTGTCAACTGATCACCACCTGGTGGTGTTTTGGCTCCAATGGTGGGGGAACATGCCAGTCCGACCTGGCATGCTCAAACGTATTGTGAGGGTCTGCTGGGAACGTCTGTCAAAATCCCCTGTCAGAAGGAGTTTAAACTCCCGCAGAACTCAGAACAAGTCCCTGGGGAGGTGGTGGAACATGTTCCACTCGGATTCCATTGCTGAGGTGGCTGACCGGAGCTGTGGCCGTGGTGTCCCGAACCTGTTGGTGGACACCAGCGATAAGTAATGCTGTCAAGCTGAAGAAGGACTCCTATCAGGCCTTTTTGGCCTTTGAGACTCCTGGCACGTGATGGGTACCGGCTGGCCAAGCAGAATGCAGATTTGGTGATCACTGGGAGGATTTCGGCGACGCCATGGAGAACAACTTCCGGATGGCTTCGAGCAAATTCTGGTCCACCATCTGGCATCTCAGGAGGGGGAAGCAGTTCACCATCAACACTGTGTATAGTGGGGATGGGGCGCTACTGACCTCGACTCGTGACGTTGTGCGTTGGTGTGGAGAATATTTCAAAGACCTCCTCAATTCCACCGACACGCCTTCCCATGAGAAAGCAGAGTCTGGGCTCTCCTATCTCTGGGGTTGAGATTTTCCCGGAGTTCCTAAAGGCTCAGGACTTTCTGGAGCTGTCCTGGTTGACATGCCTCTGCAACATTGCGTGGACATCGGGAACAGTGCCTCTAAGGGGGACCGGAGGGTGTGTTCCAACTACAGGGGGATCACACTCCTCAGCCTCCCTGTTAAAGTCAATTCAGGGGTGCTGGAGAGGAGGGTCCTTCGGAAAGTCGAATTTCAGTTTTAGGAGAAGCAGTGTGATTTTCGTCCTGAACCAGCTCTACACCCTCAGCATGGTCCTCGAGGGTGCATCAGAGTTCGCCCAACCAGTCTACATGTTTTTTGTGGACTTGGAGAAGGCATTTGACCGTGTCCCTCAGGGAGTTCTGTGGGGGGTGCCTCGGGAGTATGGGGTACTGAACCACCTGAATCCCTGTTTGGTCCATGTGCGACCAGCATCAGAGTTTGGTCCACATTGCTGGCAGTCAGTCGGATTCGTTTCCGGGAGGGTTGGACTCCGCCAAGGCTGCCCTTTGTCACCGATATCGTTCATAACTATTATGGACAGAATTTCTAGACGCAGCCGAGGGGTAGAGGGAGTCTGGTTTGGTGGCCTCAGTATTGCATCTCTGCTTTTTGCAGACAATGCAGTTCTCTTGGCTTCGTTTGTTGGCTTCATTCAGCTGTGTTCACCAACTCTCACTGGAGCGGTCCGGAGCCGAGTGTGAAGCAGTTGAGATGAAAATCACCTCCAAATCTCAGACAATGGTCCTCAGTCGGAAAAGGGTGGCGTCCTCACTCCAGGTCGGGGATGAGATCCTGCCCCAAGTGGAGGAGTGGGAGATCGACGGGTGGATTGTTGCAGCATCTGGAGTGATGCGGACTTTGTATCGGTCTGTTGTGGCAGATAAGCCAAAAGGTGAATGACTCAATTTACTGGTCGTCCTACGTTCCTACCCTCATCTATGGTCACGAGCTATGGGTTGTGACCGAAAGAACAAGATCCCAGATACAAGCGGCCAAAATGAGTTTCCACCGCAGGGTGTCCGGGCTCTCCCTTAGAGATAGGATGAGAAGCTCAGTCATCCAGGAGGGGATCAGAGTAGAACCAGATAAAGTGGATTGGGCATCTGATTAGGATGCCTCCTGGTTAGGTGTTCCAGGCATGTCCCACTGGGAGGAGACCCCGGGGACGACCCAGGACACGCTGGAGAGAATCCGTCTCCCGGCTGGCCTGGGAACGCCTCGGGATCGCCCTGGAAGAGCTGGATGAAGTAGCTGGGGAGAGGGAAGTCTGGGTTTCCCTGCTCAGGCTGCTGCCCCCGCGACCCGACCTCGGAAAAGCGGAAGAAAATGGATGGATGGATGGATCGATATCTCTTCCTTTTTCAACTTGCAGAAACGGGCTTCCATAGAAATCCTATTTTCAAATAAAATGGAAAAAATCCAGTATCCAGATAAAATAATTTAAAACACATTTTAAGATATTTTGCAAAGAAAATTTAGAACACATATTACAGCTTTTCTCTTGAGTCTGGATCCCTTTGCCAGCAATAGAATCAGAGTTGGAGTAGCTTTCGGCCCTTAAAGGTACTATTTACACAACCTACCCCATAAGGCTGCAATGTCATGTGTTTGTACCATTTTTCAGGAATTACAGTTCAATATAGTGTACCTAATCTGTGTTAATGGTGCAAAAGCAGTACCTCCTAGCGTTAGGTTTTTGTGTGAGGATTCACAAAAACTAAAAAGGTCAGTCACGCATTCAATATATATATATATTTATTTCTGCAGTTTAAGTTAAGATGTAATAAGTTATGGCGAGAAGATTTTAATTTAGATTCAAATGATGTAGCTCTTGTTTAGTCATATTTCATGAAAAAGTATACTTGCCTGTAACAAGGTTATTAGTCTACAAGGGAGGTCAGAAGAGGGGGGCTGGGGGCATTTTCCTAATTAATTGTTACTCAGAAACACACAGGCACACGGCCGTGACCTTTCCTCATATATTTTGTAGCAGACCACACACCCGCACACACAATACACACATCCTGTCAGCCATTCCAATGAAAAAGAGAATAAATTAGAACGTGAGCAAGTTGCTCGATGGCTACATATCAAGAAGACTGTCGTGTGCGCAATTTTGCGTGTTTGCTGAGCCTGTTTCCTGGATTCTGATTACATCATTTTAATTTTAAAGCGCTTTCTCCAGTTAAGTAATTAGCTGATTGGTGTTTTTCTGCTTATACACTTGTTCATTTAAAAAAAAAAAAAAAAAGCTGCTGACATACAAACGATCAAAAAACTGGATACCTTTGCACTTCTTGTGTGTGCACACACTAGGATGGCCTAGTTTAGTGTCAAGTTAATCCCCTCAAATCCTTATTATTTCTGGTAAAGGGCAGGCCTTGATATTCTCTTCGTACTTAAATGACACTGCTCAATAAAGAGCTGCACCGGTCACGCTGTCACATCGACCATCATCCTCACGTGTTCCAATCTGCAATTTATTCCTGTTTTTTTCTTTTGTTTGTTTGCGATGCATCGCCGAATGCAGAATAAGAATACGAATAAAAGGAAATTAAACTGAATTGGGAATTTTCAACCGCATTTTGGTGGCTGCTGATAGAGAAATTGTCTGCGACCTTTAAGATCCCACCACTCAGCCTGTGAAAGCGTCACCGTTTAATGAGAGTATGTGAAACTGGCCAGGCGCTGGACATCGCCACACACACACACACATACAAACACACACACCTGTTTTCTGTTATCCATCAATGTTGCCACTTAACACAATAGCATTCAGGTCTGAGTTTGCAGACAAGTCTTTGTAGAGATCTGATGTGAATAATTGGCTACTATATTTGATTGATAAAAAGCAATGACAGAGTGTAATATATGTTTAATATTTGACAGCGATCGGTAAAAGCTCATTAAATATATAGACTTCGATAAATGCCTTGAAGACAATATTTAGTCAGCAATGTTCTAGACCTCAAAGGAGGTGACAAAGGAATTTAGGGGTGATGCAGCAGTTTGAGGAAAAAAAAATTAAGTGGTGCCTGGACTTGGAAGTTCAATTTGTTTCTTGACCACGCTCGTAACTTAAAACACTTTGACGAGCGGGCATGGAAAAGCGATCAGCGAATCAGAAATTTCGCACTTGAATTAGAACAAATCTAAGAATATTCTATTACTTACTTTATTCTGACAAGAGCTGTAACTGCCGCAACGCCATATTTACTTAAAAATACAAAATGTTGCACGATTTTTAGTGGAAGGTCTGAGACTGGCCAAGTCAATCACCGGACCTGAACCCAATAGAGCATCCATTTTACCTCCTGAAGAGGAGACTGAAGGGAGAAACCCCTAGAAACAAACAAGAACTGAAAGAGGCTGCAGTAAAGGCCTGGAAAAGAATCTCAAATAAAGAATGCAACAGTCTGGTGATGTCAATGAGTCGCAGGTTTGATCCAGTTATTGCAAAAGTAAGGGTTATGCCGCCAAATATTAAATGTTATTCACTTTAAGTTAATTTAATCATGTCTGTTCCAATACCTTTGCTCACTTGAAAAGTGGGTGGCTTCAAACAAAGGTCTTTGGAGACATTACCCGACTTACTTACACAAAGAAAGACTTGCTAAACATTAGGGAGTCTACTCCTGACTTTCTCCTACCAACTTTCACCGGCGGAGCGGCTGCGGTCTATGGCACATGGAGGGGGCGAATATCCACAATGAATGGGTGTTTGTATGTGCCCTGCGCCCTGGCAACCAGTCCCGGGAGTACCCCGCCTCTCACTTCTCTTAATTGAAATGCTGTAGCAGTAATTTGGTCAAAAAGAGGGTGAGCCGAGGGGAGGAAGTTGCAAGGACAGGCGAGCCGACTCCACAGCGAGTGATGGAAGCAGTGATTCGGGCGTGATGAGTGCAGATGTGGGAGGAGATAGCTGAGGCACGGCGGCGTGTAGCTGCCGTGTCATCCTGTCATTAGCAGCTTGTTTGCCTCTTTAATTCATCATTCCGTCCCTTTTATCGACTGGGGAGTAGGAGATCACTATCACAAGTGTGCGTGTGTGACATTCAGTCATCAGCGGCATTTAATTTCCTGATGCCAAATAGATAGCATATAAAATATCGCATGTTCTTCTCAAGGTCAAATAATGCTCATGGGCACTGGGTAGTTCTTCCCCAAAAATGTCTGATGGCTTACACTAGCTATGTTTCATTCTGCAACAGTATCAAGGTAAACAATTGTTTCAACACATGTTGACCATGACATTAGATGCATATGACACATTGTTAGTGTACACTCTCTGGCCACTTGATTGAGTACACCTGTACTATCTATCCATCCATCCATTTTTTTCTAGCTCTTCATTAGCGTTATACACCCTCGACTGGTCGCCACTCAATCACACTGCACATGTAGACAAAACTATTCACAGTCACACCTATGGACAGTTTAAAGTTGTCAGTGAACTTAACATGCAGCTTTTGCAATGTGGGAGCAAGCCGGCGTACCTGGAGAAAACCCACGCAAGCACATGGAGAATATAGAAACTCCAAAATGGATACAAACCCAGAACCTCTTGACTGTAAGACAAACGTGCTAACCACTAGTCTACCGTGCTACCCTGTACTATCTAATGAGCTCAATCTTCAGTTTATAAAACGGGAATTTAACCTTATTTCTGAATAGATTCAAAGTCATCAGTAACTTTTGTGTGACTTTAAGGTCATATTCTTCCTGAACATTTTACATATGGCATGAGAAAAGTCAAACAGAAAATGCCTTGTGAGTTGGATATCCACAAACACAGATTCCTACTTGTATCCCAAAAGCGACACTCTGGCGATAAAGGACATAATAGAAAATGAAAATCTGTTTCGGTGTCTAATGGTAGTCATCATTCTGCTATTAAAGTCTGTTAGTGTCATAAGAAGTTGCCCACTGTAAAACATAACACTTGGTGACCATGGTTTCCTACTGCTTTGTTTTTCTTCCTGTGTACTGTATACTCTTTCATTTTCTTCTCTTCACTCTCCTTGTAGAGGCAGCTCTTTTGAGCATATGTGTCACCAAAAAGCGAAAGAAAAACTTAAATACTTATCCTTAAAGCTCACTTAATTGAGGCCTAGAGAGGTATGTTGACATCTCACATGATTTGATGGCATAATACATTTTTCGACAGCTTAATGGCCTTCAGTTGCTGAATATTTAGCAGAAGACATGCAGAAAATAAAATGAAAAATATCTGATGGGATTAGTTTTTTGTCATTCGCAACAATGGATTCTTACTTGTATCCCAAAACTGGACACTCTTTGGATAGATTGGATTTATAGTCTTTCATCAGTTTAATTTAGACATTTTTCAATTGAGATCCCAACACAAGCCATAAATGTTGTATTTTGATGATTAAGTTATTTTTGAGTTTCAACTTATTTGATTATTGTGGTTCTAGTTTACAGTGATGTAGAACTGCACTGCATCATACAGAGAGATGAATCTGACAAACACAATAATCATCATATTGTCAATGATGGTGTCAATCAAAATTGAGCATTGTACAAGTATTAGCAAAGGCCGACTAGTTGGTCGAGTTTTTAATTTCATCATAAGTGTATCTTATGATGTGATCAGTGACGAGTGTCGTTGATTATGAGGTATTTTTGTAAGGGGGGGATGATTAATATATGACTGTACACATGACGTGTGTGTACATGGTCTCATGGGAACGCACATTAAACTGGCTTAGCCACCTGCTCTGTCATTGGACATCTCAGACACACTCACACACACACATGCGTGCACAGTGGCACACAATTGGAAAAGTATACATTTTTACGTGCATGCTGTCCTCTGGGACACACTTGAGACATCTGGCTCCGTCTGTCTCTGTTTTCCTTCATTCCGTGCTGGCCTGTTGACCCCTGCCAGCCACAGGCAGCAGCGACACATCTTGTTGCAAAGTCCTCAGTGCTGCTTCTCTCTCTCTCTCTCTCTCTCTCTCTCTCTCTCTCTCTCTCTCTCTCTCTCTCACACACACACACAAACATTAAGAGGAAATACTTTGATTGCGTTGGAGCTTTCTTGATACTATCCATCCTCCCACTTTTTTTTATTTTATTTTTTTTTTTTTTTGGGCTTCTCTTCTGCCCTTTTTTCTGTTCCACTAAATGCCTGAAGGTACAGGCTATTAGCTATGCAAATATTGACATGCAGCTTTGGCCTGCCAGCTATCAATTGAAATCAGCAAATCGATGGACCTAATAGCTGCTCATTAGCCACTTGATGCATTTGCAGGGCTGAACATCGGGAGCTGTCAGCGGCCCTGTAATCAATACACTCTAAAAGTATTAGCCTAGCAAGGCCCGCACCGCACACCTTTTTAATGAATCAACTTGTCTGCCCACAGACAGAGGAGCACTTCTGACTTAGTGCTTCTGAGGTTACTTTTCTTTTTTTTTTGTTTAACAATATAATGCAGTTCATTTTGTCAGCGTCCTGCTTCATAGCCTAAAAATAAGGCCTTGGCACAGCCCACAACGCTTGAAAATTGTTCGGCAAAAAAACTGTGTGTATGGGGTGGGGAGGCGAACGTTTCTCCTGCGTACGGTGTCAACGCTGTGTAAGTCCGTAATCATCGGCTTCATGACAGCGAATAAGCTAAACCTTTGACAAGTATCGTTATCACAAAGGGATGACGAGGAGTAGTAACAGAAGAAAGACAGAGAAGCCATGCTAATTGCTAAGCAATCGTGACATGTAGTTGCAAAACACTGAAATGATTGGGTGATACAGTACATTTGTCACATAGGTTTGGCTGGAACCGCATTATAGCGGAGGGTAACCAACTTTGAACAGCAAACTAGCAGGCATATTAACGTGTCTGGAGAGAAAATAAGACAACCACACAGGACACCATCTGGTACTCTCTCCCTAACCCCCTCCCTCCCTCCCAACCCACCCCTCTCTCCAACCCACCCACCCAAATTCCCGAAGGATTGGACTATGTATCAGCAGATACTTGAAGTCAAGTGACTCAACCCGGACATAGTTGCAAAAAATAATGCACGAGGCATCTCTAATCCTAACTATTGAGTAGGTTTAACATTTACGATTGTCGGCCCGATGTTTTTCTGAGCAAATCGGGAAGGAAAAACCCTACGCCACTGGATAATCGCTGGGTAATTGCTCATTATAATCTTTCAAGATATCTAAGAATCGGGCCTTTGCTGATCTTTATCGGAAGTAGTGGGAAATGGTCAAATTCAGTCCTATTTTCAGAGTGTGTACCCTGATGGGAATTGTTTTCATTTGTGGGAACATGGCATTATATGTCTCCTTAAAATAAATAAGTAGTGTTGGTCACGATGCTTACACCCTGTTGTGTCGGCCTTCAGAATGGGCCTGCAGACATTATCGCTGCATCCAGGGTGCTGCTGTGGAGAAAATGGCCGCTCTTCCGCCCCCGGCACACCGCTCTGCTAAGCTAAACCCGCCGGTATGATACCAATTATTGCGAGTTGTCTCTGTTTGTGTGAGCTTGAGGGTTACACAAACAGGAGCCACTCACCTACAGGTAAGGCCCACGGAGACCAGTGGAGAGAGGAAGAAGTGCAGCGGTCTCTTAAAGCTGCATTCACCAGGCATTGTCGCCATCATGTGCGCTAATGAAGCACGAGCTGGAAAATGACTAAAGGAGATGGTAAACAACTAGTCGTCATGTGTCAGTGCCTCATGCATCTGGGCTCCGAGTTGGGGAGCATGTGGGCGTGAGTGGGGGTAGGCGGGTGGAGGTGGGGTCTCAGAGGCGGAGGCTGGCAGCGTTGCAGTTGGCCGCTGGTGGAGAGAGAGAGAGCCAGGAAGAAGAGCAAGAGGAGGAGGGGGTACAGCAGGGATAAATCATTAGAGAGCAGGTTATTGGAAATGCAGCGAGATAAAAGAGTAAAGAAGCCAGTAATTGCCTTAAAGATCAGACTACAAAGCATTACTTTGGTTTTTACAAGGCCAGCCAGCAACAAAAGAGCAGTAATTTATGAGCTCGCTGTAAAAGAATAGCATAATTACATTAAAAATTAATGCTAATGAGGGCTAAAATGGGGAAGGTGCTTATTATGGAAGTTTGTATTCATCTTCCCTGGGCTGAGTGATGGCTAGTGGCTTGATTAATGGCTTAATTTCTATCAATTAGCAGGCCAAAAAAAAAAATCTCCACTGAGACGGGCCTAAACTGTTGAATTACATCTTTACAGCTGCACAGGGAAACACTTAATTGAAACCTGGGATTTTGCTGCGTCAGCATGTGTTTCTCTGCCTGGGCGTGGTTTACCTACTTAAGTCATAAAAATAATCATTTATGTTAAGTCATCAAATTAAAATATGCATTATATCTTAATGACATACCATACAACATTTCTGCCTTTAAAAAGATTAGAATGCTCCGATTTCAGCTATTAATTCCACAATAGATTCAAACATTTGCACACATAACCAGTATAATAAGCCTGTTAAAATGTGTTTCCTTCATTTTTTGGATGTATGTTTTTGACTTGTCCCACACACTGCTCTGCTGTTCATTTAGTGTCATTAAATGATATTTGAATGATATTTTAAAATATTGTTAAGTATTTATTTTCTCGTACACACCATTATTTGATAAAACAAGTCATTTTGATAATGTTTGTTAAATTTTCATGTTCCTGAAATTGCTGTCCACCCTGTCGTTATGGAGTAACTTAAGAAACCCTCTGAAGTTTTCAGTGACATTACAACCAGCATTTTGTTTTTCTTCAATGGAGGCTGAAACAGTAGTAGTTACAGAATAAATATTTACCCATATGTCTAATAGGGCGGCACGGTGGACGACTGGTTAGAGCGTCAGCCTCACAGTTCTGAGGTGCGGGGTTCAATCCCCGGCCCCGCCTGTGTGGAGTTTGCATGTTCTCCCCGTGCCTGCGTGGGTTTTCTCCGGGCACTCCGGTTTCCTCCCACATCCCAAAAACATGCATGCATTGGAGACTCTAAATTACCCGTAGGTGTGACTGTGAGTGCAAATGGTTGTTTGTTTGTATGTGCCCTGCGATTGGCTGGCAACCAGTTCAGGGTGTACCCCGCCTCCTGCCCGATGACAGCTGGGATAGGCTCCAGCATGCCCGCGACCCTAGTGAGGAGAAGCGGCTCAGAAAATGGATGGATGGATGTCTAATAATTTTCATCATATATTTTGTCAAGCATAACATATTCACTGTGTCATAGTGGAATATCCATCCATCCATTTTCTTTAGCCGCTTCTCCTCACTAGGGTCACAGGCTAGTGGAATATCAACATCTAAAAACCATTCAGAAATATATTTGTTAAACTGTACACAGTCAGCTTGCTAACTCAATCTTGTTGTCTGTTTTGGTGAAATGGGGACGTCTCAAAGATACTTTATGGTGATATTGACTCAGATACAGCATGTGAGAGCATTCATTCCGGCCCACCAAGCACATCTAAAAACAAATCAAACATCAGAAGAACCATTATAAAAAGATTCAAAACATTTAAGCCACTAATTCCTGTACAGTACAACATAAATTGTTGCGTCATATTTGTTCATAGCAATTATTAACGGATAGTGGTACACTCACCTGACCTTGGTGCAGGCAGAGTTCCGTTCCCACTGAAAGTGACGTGGTTATCTATAGTACTGCAAATAACAATTATTTAATATCAATTCATCTGTTGATTATTTTTTTGATTACATTAATTGGATAAAAGAAACCGTTTTTTAATTTCCCATCCCTTTATTAAAAAATAAGTAAAATAATAATTTCAAATTGACAGTGCAGAAAATGCATAAACATAAATTAATGATTGCTTCATGTACTGATTTGGTCTGTAACATGTAAGAAAATGGGCAAAAATGTTGCTAATTGTTTTTCAAAGTGAAACCAGATATTTTGCAAATGTTTTGATGAAACACAAAGATAATCATTCTGTTTAATGGAGAACTACAGAAATCTGAGAATATTTACGCTTAAGAGGCTGAAATTCAGAAGATTTGGACAATTTTAAGTTAAAACAAGATTTTGAAACGATTAATCGATTATCAAAATAGTTTTTCATTAATTTAGTAATTGATTAGTTGTTGATTAATCGATTAATTGTTGCACCCTCTAGATTTACCACAGTATCTCTGTATGTGCCCTGAGATTGACTGGGTACCTGTCCAGGGTCCAGTTTTCGCCCAAAGTCAGCAAAAAAATGCATGGATGGATATTATTTTTTATTTTTATTATACTTGTAGTATACTCTAAGAAAAAGGTTCACCACCCCTGCTTTTATGCATTGGTAATGCCATTTGGCTACTCTACATGAGAGATTCAAAATATTCGTCTCCTGGTCTGATGCAGTTCAGGTCTACGTTAGTCTAAACTACAATTACATTATTAACCTCAAATCGGGCCATTATTACCTCTCAAACCGCTGAGAATTGTTGATACAGCTCTTGTTTTGGATATCTAATCTAATGGAATATACTGTAGTATCATACAGTGAATTTGAAACAAATACAGTACTGTATCCACTCATAATATACTGCTGTTTTTGAGCCCTCAGTAAAAGAACAGTTATTTATTCGGCTCCACGCAAGCACACAATAATTCAATTATTTGGGGTTGATCAGCACAAGTGGTAAATTGAGCTGAGGCATGCTCCTGAATGACAAACAAAGTCAAGTGTTCCACAGGCCCTCTGAGTGTCTGACATGCATAGTTGAACAGTTCCCTCTTGTGGCGACACACTGTCAACTGGTTCTTCCCAAGGCTTTGAGGGTGACGGGTTCCAAATCAAGCCACCATTGGCTTGTTTGATTTCCTCTGCTGCTCTTGTGCTCTTAATCAATGAGGTGGACAAACAGCTATTTAGAGAGAACAATAGCATATTGATCCACTCGTCAGCTTGGCTGTCTGTCCGACTCATCTCACTAATGACTCCCGCTTTTAGTGATGCACGCATGGAAGAACACATTCCCACACCTATTCACTTTTCCTACCACTGGTTGAACTTCGAATTGGAATTTGTCATTGTGGTCAGTTACATTTACTTATATACTAATATACTAATCATACTTTTGTTCCGCACGGCAGCATAGTAAACGAGTGGTTACCCTGTCTGGTTCTTAGTAGAGAAATCCCAGATTCAATTCTCAGCTAAGGCCCTCCTCTGTGGAGTCTGCATGTTCCCCCTGTGCTTATGCTGTGTGTGTTTTTGTCCTCTCTTATCCCCAAAACATGCATGTTAGGTTCATTGTCTAAATTGTGCGTAGGTGTGAATGTGAGCATGAATGGTTGTTTGTTTGTATGTGCCCTGCGATAAGTTGGCAGCCAGTCCAGGGTGTACCCTGCCTCTTGCCCAATATTAGCTGGGATAGGCTCCAGCTCACCTGTGACTCTAATGGGGACTAGTGCTGTACAAAATGGATGGATGGATAATTAGTTCCAGAGGGGCCATCATTAAACTTTATTAACTTTACAGGTGGCGATATACCGCAAGTTTTGATGCTTTGTTTAGTCCTAGTTTGATGACACTACCCTGAGCCAAAGCAGACATGGGCACTGCCATGAGAGCAGTGATTCTCAACCAGTGTGCCGTGGGAAATTATCAAATTGTACTTAATTGCTCAAAAAAGTATTTATTTCTAAGAAATAATCTCTCTTTATTCATCTATTTTTGCCAGTGAGGCATAGTGACAGACATAACAAATGAATGCTCTTCTATTAGATTTCAGGAAGTAAATACAGTAATTAATGTATCTACTTTTTGTGACATTTTTGTTTGCTGGTGTGCTGTGAGATTTTTCAATTGTAAAATATGTGCCTTGGCTCCACAAAGGTTGGAAATCGCTGCATTAGAGTATCCCTCTCCTGCTGACTGTCAATCACAAAACTAAAACTACTCTGTACAATATCTCCTCTTTCTTGCAAGGTATGAACGAGAGACAACTCTTAGCGTTTTCCAATGTTTATTACAGTAGTATAGCAAATATTTACCACAGCAGGGGACTTCAAACGTCAAGGTAGCACTGTTGTTTAATGTATCAGCTCCCGTTTCCTATTCTCGTAATGCCTTTTGAACATTCAGACAGACAAGATCTCTATCCCTCTCACTTTCCTCTCATCACTGTCACACACAAAGCAACCTCATGTGCTGACAGTTTAATTTGTCAGATAATGTGTCAATATTAAATATCAACTTTGATCTGCCGCGTGCGCTTACCCGGCTCCGCTATTGATTTTTCGGTCCGATCCGAGATCGCCGGGGCCACGCTCCCGAGTCCATTATGTATAATTTTGCTCGTGAAATTCATATCTTGGCCACTGACATCTGACAAACATCATGTGCGAGTCATCTTATCTACCCGTAATGTGTTTGTCAAAAAAAAACAAAAAAAAAAACACTGGAGGTCTTAATGGATAGAATGCCTCCCAAGGAGATGAGTGCATGTGCGTGTATTTAACATCGATAGTGTGTCTTTAGGCAGCACGGTGGACTAGTGGTTAGCACGTCTGCCTTCTCCCACATTCCCCAAAAAATGCATGTTAGGTTCATTGAAGAATCCAAATTGTCCATAGGTGTGAATGTGTCTGAATATTTGTTTGTCTGTATGTGCCTTGCGATTGGCTGGCGACGAGTCTAAGGTGTACCCCGCCACTCACCCAAAGTCAGCTAGGGTAGGCTCCAGCTCTATACAAAATGGTTGGCTTGTGCGCTCATGCTTAAGAACACAAGGAAAACATTACTTGAAAAGGAAATGCATAGGATTAAATCATGCACATCCATATTGAAATGGTGGTGGTACATCTCCGCATGTAACTTCATCAAGTCGTCCAGTGGCGGTAATGACTCTCATGACAAGCTCGTTGCCTTAATTGTCACTCAGTTGTCCAATTCTGTACGGCGTTTAAATCAAACTCGTTTTGTTTGAATGCTATTATGATTGTGTGTCCGTGTGTGTGTTTGCGTGAGTGTGTGCGTGCATGTAAGTGAGAAGCTGATACAAATATTCATGTATTCATTAAACACCCCCGCACCATGACGATATGTTGTGACACCCACCCCATTACAGCTAATGGATTGAATAAATTCCTTCTATTAGCTTTGTGTGTGCGTATCCGTGTATCGTGGCGTGTGTGAGTCCACTACTACACGTACAAGTGCAACCTCTCAAGTTGAACACAATTTATTCATGATTTATGACAATTTGAAGCATAAAAAACACATCCCCACGCACACACACAATGAGTTTCTCAGCCAATGGCTTGGCAAGTACCATTATTTTTCATAGGAAATAATGGTAGTAGTCGAACTAAACTGTCTGTACAGGCGATGTTTTAATTAACTATTTAACATATAGCTTTCATTTCAGTGTAAAAGTAAACTACCTTCTGCAATATTAATACTGTACATTAAAAGGTACATTAGCATTAGACTATATTAGCACCTACAGCTAGCAGCTAACGTTACTAATCGTCAATGATGCCGAAAAAAATCCACCATTTTGAGTAACGAGCGAAGTAACGTGTTACTTTTCTCGGGAAAGTAATTAGACTACAGTTACTTTTTCAATGCGACAATATTTACTTTTGCATGATCAATGTCTCTCACCAAACAGTAATTTGTAGCTGGTGATTCAAACAAAGAGCAGTCCAAATGTGGAGAAGCATTTAACCAAGACCGCTCTTTTTTTCCAATGAATGGAAGAAAGCGATTGGGAAGTGATTGTTGATTTTACAGTGGGCAGTGACAGTGCAGTATCATAAAAGTGCAAAGAAATGCACAATTTCACTATCACCACACTATTTTTGTTAAAAAGTGTATTTGATAGTTGTTACGTTTTTATTTACACTTTAAGAATACAGTTTTACTGCGGTGTTAAACGCGCAATGCATTGTGGGTTAATTATTCATGCCGAGTTTGCGATCATCTATCGGTCATGGAGGTTAAGGACTGACTCACCGAAGGACTTACAATACTTAGCTCAAATAATATTTACAAGAAAAAGTGAGAGCTCTCAAATTCGTCTGTGAGCTGGTTGAACAGGCTGCATGGCTGACGTCACGTAGTAAGAAAAAACATTTTTTGCGCTCTGCATCAAAATTACTGTGGTGGGAGCAATGGTGTGTATGTATGTATGTATGTGTGTGTGTGTGTGTGTTTGTGTCACTCTAATGTTTACGTACATGCACGCACAAAGGCGCACACACAGTTGCTGTCATGGACCACAATCGGCAGTGTACTGAGAATGGTGTGCTTGTTTACGTTTAGGAACTTTACTGTATCGTGGTGGCATGTCAAGTCTGCACCAAGTTACTAATTTAATGTGGCTTCGACTACACTAATATTTAAGTTATTGCTTCATGTTGATGACATCATTCTGTAACTTGTGTGGCGTACATATGACCAATAATAGGTACGGTTAAGCTAATGCTTTTTTTGGACTGTGGATAAGTGATATTCCTGCCACTTGGCAGCTGCCTACGTTACTTTTTCAAGGTATCTGTGACAACTGCTAATCGTTTCCACTGAGGTTGTTGGAAAGCATCTAACTAGCTGCAGCTAGTTACAAAGTGGCTACCACTTGCGGCTAATGTTAGCCCTCAACCTCCTGAGGGCACGTATAGCAACTCAACAGCTATACTGTTAACCGTAGCGTTAATGCTGGTTATTGACCCCACTGCCTGGACCCGTATTGCATCTAGCCAATCACCACCGAACTAGTTGCTTACTAACATCAGTGCTTGACCTCTATAACAAAGCTAGTTCACCTAGCCGAGCTGTCAAGTCATTTGGCTGAGAAACTTGATATGGGGTTGTGGTTATTATGTTAGTTCGCCTCAGTTTCGTAGTAGTGGGGTGGACATACGGAACCACTCACTCACAGTCACCTTTTCAGGGTGGGATAATGTAACATTTACTTTGTTTAATTTTACCTGATGGGTTGGCAGGCACTCCAGAGACCCAATCATTTGTATACAAACATTAATTATTTTTGTTCCATTTACATCTATGTACAGAGTCTCGAGTTAAATGTGTTCCGTGGCTGCGTTTGTAACTCAAAGCAGTCATATCGCAAATCATCGAAAGGAACACGCCCGTGTTTCATCTGCACCAAAAATAATGATGCCATTAATCCGTTTCAGCCCCACATTGTGCTCCTTTTGGTGTGCGCCAGGGGGCAGTAAAATAAAGACATACAGACACAAATGAAAAAGAGATTCACAACTAAGTGACTCACTAAGATGCAGTAATAATTAGTAGTTTTTCACAGAGGGCCCTCCATGGTTTGTGTTCAAATATCCGTTGCCTAAAAGTTTATAACACTGTGACATACAGTCGATGCTATTCGTTAGCCAGTGGAGTTTTGCATTGTGTGTTAGCATTAAGCTAGCCAACTTTGTTAAGGCAAAGGGATGTGGTTGTTTTAGTTACACAAGAAAGTAAAGTTCAACTGACAGTGGCAATAAACAGTATGAAGCCTCTTTTTTTGAAGAATTGTTCATTCGCTGCCAAACTGTTGCTTTGTGTGGACTGAGTTGAGTTGAGTTTGCTGCCACCATCAAGAGTTTGTCAAGCTCAAATTTTTGCTCCTAAGTCAAAGGAAAAAAATCATATATTAAAACTAAAACTAAACTCGTGTCACTTGTAAGTCAAGGTACCACAGTATCAATATGTCCCTTTTAATGCATTACTGGAAGTATTTTCTGCAATCTCACATGGTGTCGTGGATGACCTTGACGTAACGTGTACATATTTCCCCCCAAATGTCAACAAATTACAAAGTTCAAGTTTTCCACTGTTTGGGGCTTTGGGTTTGGTTTTGGATTGAAATTTAGCAATACTCCAAGTTAGACACCCCACCAGGCCTTTTTGCCCGAGTGGGCATACTTGTGTGAGTTACTTTTCCAACAATCAACTTCTTATTTTGACAACTCTGCCCAAATAGTAGCACAGGTGCAAGATTGACATATGGAGAGATGGGAGAGTGCAGGGGAGGACGGATGGACACGGGAGCGAGTGATGAATATTGACTGATCAGAGGCGAGATTGACAGCCGCACAATCATGGGACTGTTTATAGTTGTTTTTTTTCTTCTTTAGAATTGCAAACTTTCCTTTTTGGTAATTCCTCCTACGCTTGTAAAAGCTGCACTTCATGAACGATGTATTGTGTGATATGCAGAGTCCTGACGTGTTTATATGCAGGAGTCATTTACTGGAAGCCCTTTCCTGTCTTTGTGCGTGATTGGACAAACCGCAGCAACAATAGTCTGTGATCCACAAAACCGGATGAAACTTAATCCTATTTTGTCTCCCTAATGAAATTCCATTGCAACCAGTTTGTGTTCATATTTGTGATTATTTTACAATGCATTATTCCCAGTGTAATTTACTCTCATCTTGTTAGCATTTATTTGCCTTCCTAGGCGGGCCGCTACGTGCCCTTGGCGGCGTACGAGTGCTCTCCCTTAAAGATTAAAATAACATTCGATATGTCACATTACACGTCAAGGATAGTTATGCAGACAGATCACATGCGATCAAGTGGGCTCGCTCCCAACGGAATCCACCGCCGTTCAGAACATGACCAGGGACAAGTGACCCCCGTGCAGGTGCTTTTTCTTCACACACCTTCTTACGTGCTTTCTTTTTTTGTGTGTGTGTGTTTTTTTATGTCCAGCGGGAACTTCTCTGGAGGAGCAAGTGCGAAGGATAAAGGACATCGAGGCCATCGAGAGCGACTCCTTTGTTCCACAGGCTTTCAAATCAACCCGGGCCGACATCAAGGTGCACTTTTTGCGCTCTCATTCAATGCTGCGTCCCGCGTGGGCCTGCAACAAATCAAACGTCCCCATTCAGACAAACTAGTGCGTCCTACATCTGTCACCCTCTCAGATGGAGACCAAACACACAAGTCATTATTGAAATGCTCCCTCGATTTGATTTGTTGGAGTTCTTTGGAGAAGGCGGGCAACGTGTGACAGCGATCTTGTGTCCACTCGGAGGACACTTACCAAGGTCGAGACTATAATAATGTTTACCTCCAAGTTGTCATCGCTGTCCAAGTACAACCATGTATGTACTTTTTTCCAGGAGCAAATAAAAAAAAAAAACACAACAAATTAGGCAGCTTTAGTACCAGAAACATATCGTTGCTATCGTTGCCATTACTTTTCAGGAAATGTAAAAAAAAAAAAAAAGTATATTATTTCATTTATTAAACATTGTGTCATTAAATTTGGCATCATACTTTATATTGCTATCATATACCAACAACACAACATTCCAAAAATCATGTATAATGGCTAATTAACCCACTAAAAAAATCGCCATTTTAATTCCACTGTCGAAGTCTGCAAGTCTGCAGTCGCTTTGGGCCTTTTGACAAAACAAAAGGCTTTTATAGTGTGGTTACATACACTACCATCTTTTAATTACAGTATTTTAAAAGTTTAACGGCTATAAGTGGGGCAATACCAAAAAAAAACAAAAAAAAACAATAAGCCGACTAGGCTGTGTGATAAAAAAAATTAACCCGACTTACCTACATGACTCACAGGCATCCTTCCTCACCTAAGCATTACAGCTATCGATTTTTGACAAAACAGGCCTCCTCCAATATATGTAACAGAACCATTTTCACTCATTGTTGTCAGTTGAGAATTTCCACTTTTAATCTTGCAGAGTCATAATGTTGCGAGGCTCTTACAGAGTGGGGAAGAGGACTTCTCAGACATTTGAAGTGTCCTATGGTTTGCTCTTAGACTTTTTTCTAATACCGGTTTCTATTTCTAAACAAAAAATATTTTAAAAAAAGATGTGGTATTGTATTGTTTTTCCTGACGAGGTACCACGGTACTTTTTTAGTACATGTACACCATGTAACCCAAGTAATAAACGTGTTTTTCTAAACAATTTAAAAAAACATTGTACAACTTTAAAATAGCACTGTTTTTTCATGAAATAGAGTTTTGTGAATTTTGGGTAATCCCAGAAATAAAATGTTATTTTTTTAATTTTGCATACAATTTTATAAATTTCCATATTTACCAAATTGGAGTTATAAAAATGTCTTTTTGTCCAACTTTTTTTCATTTTTAAAAATATTTTCTTTATGACAAACTTTACAACGGCCCATTGGGGCTGCAACCTAACAGGAGGGTTAATCTGTGGAGATGAAAGTTTTCACGACGATATATTTTGATGAGATTGGGTTTGTTAATAGAAACTCCCTGTCTCTTCCTGTTTGTTTTTTTTATACCAATAACGATTTTTAAAAGCACTATTCTTCCAAATTAATAGCATGATCGAAAATGCAAAAATTACTTATAATAGTGCAATCCTGTCCATTTTCAACCACATGCATACACGGCGGGAAACTGGGGTTTCAAATCAATCCTGATTGTTCACTCATAAATTGCTGTTCAGCATGTCATTACTAAGAATTTAAATGACTGGAGCTGCTGCTTGGCTCATCACCATGTTTATTAGCACCAGCACTTCCTATATCTACCTTATTTTAGTATGCAGCCAAGTAGAATGTCAGTAGACGCTTCCAAATGATAAACATTTGCTCTGGGCCTACTCATCACACGCTTTGAAACATGAATGCACTTGGCAACGTGTCCAGCTTGATGTTTACTTTACCAGTTGGAGGCCAGCATATCCTTTTTGCTTATTTTAGCATTTTCTTGCCTTAAAATAGCTCTTGAGTCAATATTTTGAGTAATGCAACTATAAACAATGGATCACCTGTCTATTACAGTGACAAAATAGCCCTTAGAATATCCTCACAACAAATAGGATTTAGTTGCTGCCTGTTTGAAAGCTGCAGCCAATGAAAACACAAGAACATTACAAAGACAGTAATGTTTTTTTCGTGGGGGGGGTTGTTGTTGCATTATAGAGGCAAAATAGGAATGTTAGCAGAGCTCTCATTCATTTTTTTTTTACACGGCAGTTATATATTAATACGTTTCTGACAGTGTCAATCAAAATTTAGCATTGTCTTTGTAAAGGCAAACATTTTGATATAGCTGCTGTGTGGGTGTACCTAATGATCTGCCCAGATTGTCAAGTATATGCCGTTTATAATGGTTCAATACAGCCTCATTCCATGCAGCAGGCTTGCATTGCCACCTCGTGGACAAATCTAGACCCTAATCATCGATACCATCCCAACTGTGTTTACTACACTACACAAAGGTGACTGTATTTCCAGCTTGAAAATCCAAATCTCTCTCCTCCCTCCATTTTTTATTTTATTTTTTTGTTTGTCGCTGACTGCTTGGTATGTACACATGAGTTGTCGTCAAGCTGAAAACGTGACTTGGCCCATACGTGACGTCCATCCCCAAGATGGAAGAAAAACGCAAATACTGTATATCTTTTTACTAAGGAAAATGACAAAAATTGTAATGCACAGTAACTTGGATAAGTAATTTTAATTTGATTACCGGTCTGGAAATAGTAACGCATTAGATTACTCGTTCCCAAAAAAGTGGTAAAATTAGGTTAAATAATGCATTACTAGCATCACTGCATACATCTGTGATTAAAATATACAGAAAACCAAAATCTACTGCTTGCATGTTTGTGTATACAGTGGTGCCTAAACTTGGTTAATTTTTTAGATCCAAAATCCAACACTCTTTTCAGCTTTTGATTTTGATTAATATTCAGATTTGATTTTATTTTGTTTCAGAATTTGATTAGATTAAAACGAGAATAAGTGAATATTCATTCCAGTTATTTTTGTTGTTATGAGAGCATTTATTTTATTTTTATTCAGATTTATTCCCTCAACTTTTGCTCTTTTTCTTTCTTGTCAGGTTGAGCCTGTGAAGCAGGAGTCAGACAGAACGGACTACGCAGACATCAGTCTTCCTCTGTCCATCGTCTATAATGACAACGACACTCTGGCTCATCCTGCTGTAAGTGGTCTCCATGACAACCCCTAACGGCACCCACTGTTTCAATCAGGATCTCCCAAATCCTTGTACAACCCTCTTGTACACCCATACCATATCTTGTTAATACTATTAGTAGCGTGAGTGTGCGCCGCATATCCTCCTTCAATCAACTCCTCCCCTGCGAGCAATGATGACAGACGAGAAGGAAAACTTTCAACTGCACTAATGGTCGCCGGGGCTCGCCACTCATCTATCTCCAATGGGCAAACTAAGTTGACCTGACCTGATGTACGCAGATAACACCCACACACAGACACACACACAGAGTCTACATACAGTATACAAGGTCCTGCGACAGGCTGATGTATAGTACCAATATGCCCCAGGTGGGCCCCGGCCTCAGCTCCACTCGCAATTAGAAGAGATGAGTCCCATTTTCCCAGCCCACATAGTGTCACCGCACACAAACACGTGCACACACAACACACACACACATACACAGCCTCATTAGCACCACGACACCAGCGCAGGACCGACAGACAAGAACTCACCAGTGTGGAACAAAATAACGCAGCTGAAAAAGCAGCTGATTGATTTTTTAAAAATGTTTTTCCTCATCAGTTTTTTGTGCCACAGACCGGTTTCATGCAAAGATGTATTTTGACAGACTGGCGAGGCACACCCTGAACTGGGTACCAGCCAGTCGCATTCATACTCACATTCACCCCAAAGGACAATTTAAAGTCTTCATGTTTTTGGTATGTGGGAGGAAACCAGCATAACCAGAGAAACACGACGCAAGCATGGAGAGAACCACACAGAATGGCCGCGGTCTGGATTGCAAGCCCTAACCTCAGGACTGTGGGGCAGATGTGCTAACCATTAGGTCACCGTGCCGTCGTACCCTATTCAACTTACATTAAAATATATTGCAATGCAGGGTCAGAAGTCAAACTTTACGCAGTCCTGATACAGACTACTGTACATATTTGTGAATAATTAAAATTCTAGCATGAGGAACACATACTGTATTTAACATACAGGTAGTTTGTTTGATGGGAGGAAACTAACATAGCAAACCTGTACATGAACTGACTTTTCCCTAAATATGTTTCTAGATCAAGTTATTTTATCATGATTGTCTTAAAAACGGAACAAAAGTGTCTGAAAAGTGCCTAAAACTGACCTCATAAAATGTTTCTGAAGCATGCAGATATGTTCAGAAGATGCTGAATCTTATATGCGGAGAATTATGTTTGTCCAAGAATCAGAATGAATTTTTATTTGCCAAGTATGTCCAAAAAACACACAAGGAATTTGTCTCCGGTAATTGGAGCCACTCTAGTACGACAACAGACAGTCAATTGACAGAGAACATTTTTGAGACCGGTACAATTTTTTTGACAATTGTGCAAAAGATGCAGAGTCCTCTAGCACTTAGAGCAGTTCGAATGACTAATATTGCAATAGTCCAGTGCAATGACCATTGTGCAAAGGGCGCCGAGACTTCAAGCGAGTAGTACGATAATCTGGGACAATGTTGATTGTGCAAATGTTGCAGATACTCCTTAGTCAGTGTGCAAATGGAGCAGATGGTACTCTGGCATGAGTGGCCAGTATTGGTCAACAACAGATATGCAAATAGTGCCCTGTGAAAAATTTAATTTTGTCCTCTGTGTACTCTGTCCCACACAGCTGTTCATGGACAAAGAGAAGGCTGAGGAGTTGTGGCTCAACCGACTTATGTCACTACGCCAGGAGAGGCTCATGGGAAGTCCTGTGGCCTAACCAGAGAACGCCAGATAATGTGTCCTGGGCCCGGATCCCTTTCCTCTCTACTTCCTGGCTCCCACATTTCCACAGAATTTTTGCTTCATTGTATTCTACGCGTTCCACTGAAACTTTATGAGAAGGGAATCCAATGGAAATTAAACCATAGTGAAACTGACGTGATTATGGTTTTCCTGCTGTTAGTATGCTCTTGTCAAAGACCGATAACTCTCCCAGTAAAGATGACACGATTGAAGTTAGCATGTTAGTTATAGAGTGGTTATCAAAAGTCTACACACCTCTGTTCAAATGCCAGCTTTTTGAGATATATATTCCAGCATGAATGTGATCTGTAACCTGTACAACTCAATTGAAAAGAGAGAGATAATGTGGTTGCCTAGGTGTGCACACCCTCTTATAACTTGGGAATTGACTAAGTTCTGAATTCAGATGTTCTAGTAGGCTTGACTAAGGCCCAGTACAAAAGCATGATGCAGCCACCACCATGCTTCAGTGTTGGTGTGGTCTTCTTTCGGTGATGAGCGATCTTATGATTGCGCCAAACATGTTTTGGGGAATTGCGGACAAAAAGTTAAACCTTGGTTTCATTGGACCATGATACATTTTCTCACACACTTTTGGGTGGTTTAAAGTGTTTGTTTGTTTTTTTCTTTGTAATTCCGTCTGGCCACCCTACTTACCCCATAGCCCAGAAATATGAAAAGGATGGGAGATTTTTGTCACACGTACTAAACAGCCAGTATTTGCGGTAAATTCCTGCAGCTCCCTCAATGTTGCTGTCTGCCTCTCTGCAGCCTCCCTGGCCCATTTTCTTCTCTGATTTTCATCAATTTTGGAGGGATGTCCGGTTCTTGGACCAACTATGATTACCAAGAACCTTGGTAGTAATATCGCTGTATGTAAGATGTGACAACAAAGATGTAAGGAAAAGATTAACAGCAGAACCTTAAATTGAGTTGTAAGGGTTATGTCACATTAATGGTGGCAAACATTTTGAAATGGTTTATCCTGGTCACATTTTCTATATAACAAAAAACAAAATGACATTTGAACAGGAATGTAGAGACTTTATACATCCACTGTAGCTTGTGTTGTCCTTTGTTGAAAAAAAAATAAAAAGCTGATTTAAAGGTGTCTTACTTTTTATTTTATTTTATTTTTTTACTGTACGCCCTTGTTGACTGTGTATGTACTTCTCATGACTGAATGTTAATTATGAGTGACATTTTAAAGCAGCGTAGCGAATCAAGAGCCGGACCTATTTATGGAGCGGGCCAGATGGTAAATCTATACCCAGCGTGGGACACTTTGTCACACCGCCATCGCCTCCAAATAGCCAGTGTGGTAATGAAGTCTTAAATACAACTATGCTCAAAAGCAAGAGCACACACTTAAACCACCGCGTTAACGTTGCTCGTAATGTTATCGAATCCTCACACGATGTTCCACTGCTGTGAACGGTCAAAACAAAAATAAACATTTTGTAAGAAGGTGCGTAAGTTACTGTGTGACAATTTCTTCACGGTGACGATTATAAAAGAGAGGGAAACTTCGGACTTTTTACAAGAATGTTCCAGAGCGCTGTCGTCATGGCAACCCTCAGCGACACAACAACCTGGTGGACGCAGGTTGTCTTAATAAACCAATCAGAGAACGGCATTTACGTCACATGGTTGAATGCCCATGGTCCTAAATCTCCCGAACGTCCCCATTGTGCCATTACAGCAGTCGAGCTCGCTGCACCTGTGGCGTACAGGACTTATGTTTAATTTTTTTTTTCAATTTCGCTATTTTCTTTTAAGTTTACCACTTTCACATCCGCGGCGATGTTCAGGAACGGCAACTTCAGGGGCTTTGACGACGACCCATTCTTCTCGTAAGTTGGCCTCAAATGTTCCGCATTTAAGCTAGCTTGTTCACCCCTAATGTGATGTCGGGGGTCAAATGAAAAACATGTTTAAAATGTAAATTAAAAAAAATATATATATATTATATAGATCTAGATTATATTTTTATTTGCAAATAATGTATGGGAGCGAAATAAGGGGATAAAAGAGGCGCATAAATGACTTAGTTTGTGCAATTTATTTCTGCGCAATTGTACAAAATTAACCAAATATATCTTATATTTATCAGTATATTTTTGTACACGTGGAGGTTTAAGAAACTTAAAGAAGAAAAGTAAGGTACCGTGAAATAGTACTTATGTGTGGCTAAAAAAAATATTATATGAAGTTTATTCGCTGTATAATGTGAATTTTCAAGAAATATATGAGATGTGAAATATACCCAAGCCATACACTCAAACCAAGCCAGCCAGACACTCTTGTGCGTGTGTTATTGTTTTTCGATTTTGTTTTTGTTTTTTGTGGGTGAGAAATGAAAAGTGAGGGTCCCCCATGAGCCCAACGCCCCTCACAACTACTAATAAAAATAATCATTGTTTTATATAGGGCGTTTCTAGGTATACAAAGACGCAGAGGAACTATTAACACTTTTTATAATGGCCTGGTGAATGAAGACAATTCAGTTTGTTTTTTTAAATGGTTTGCTCCACTTTCTGCTTCATATTGTCAAGATCCAATCTGTGAATTCTGTATATCACATTAATGATGATGATTAAAAAATTGTCCACATCATACAAATTGGTCTTGTTTTAGTTCTGAATGGGGATACGTCCTGCTCAGGTGCAGGGGCAAATCTATTCTCGTCGTATACACGCCACAAACAACCCCAAAATCCTGAAAACGCATACCAGGGATTCTTAAAGTGTGTAACATTGGCTCTCTCTAGTGGTATGTGAAAGAATCACTTAATTAAATGTTCAAAATGCATAGTTACAGTGAGTGGCTTCAACTTCAAATCCAATTTATTACGTACAGTTCAGTTCATGCAACTTTTAAGTAATTTTTTTAGATGGTACTTGCTGTAAAAAGTTTTAGAACCACTGTCATACACGATTTGGCTTATCAACTTTAACGTTAAGATGTGATGTAGCAGTGTTTTATAATATAATACAGTTGCTTGATGGCTTGAATTTTATTAAAGAAGATCAGAGTGGCCCTTGTATACTTTGATTTTTTTCTGCAGAGTCAAACTGTGGCAACCATAACAGCTATATAAACAGTACAGGCAACGTTTAAGTGAAATTCTTAATCTTCATCCCCTGTGTAGAGATCCATTCCAAGCACACCGGGATCACATGCGCCAGATGATGCGGAGCTTCTCGGAGCCGTTGGGCGGGCCCTTCATGCCGAGCATCACGGATGGGAGAAACCGCGGGCACGACACAGTGGAGCCTCCGGCGCTGAGGAGCGAACACAGGGTGAGAACATGACCGCCACATACACCCAACAACCGACTAATCCACATGTGCCCGCCTCATTAGTCGAGTTTGTAGAGCAAGTAAACTATGGAGGCTCAATTGAAGCAACACTTGCACAGGGGCCATGTTAGTCTCTGGTTTAGTAGAAGGTCAGCACCCATGGCCTCCACCTGTTATATCTATAGCCCAGAGGAGCACTATTTATAGGCCATTGTTTCATCGGTACACTATACAGTAGTTTCTTGTAAGTACAGTGGAAACTCTCAAAAGTTAGCTCAGACTGTCACCGTCATAAAAGCTTTATTATCTGTACGGCTATATTTAAGTGTCATTTTACCATTCTTAACTGTCACACAAGTGTACAAATAAGTTAACTACTGTACAATTAAGCTAAAATACAGTAAAACTGACATGATGGAGCCAGACGAGGAAGATGTTTGCTGAGCAATACTGACGTGTTGTGTAATATAAAAGAAGTGTATTTATGTTAGCATCTGCTTGGTAAAATGAATACAGTGGAGCCTCGGTTTTCGTCATTAATCCGTTCCGAAAAGTCTGACTAATACCGAATTGTATGAAAACTGAACCAATATTTCCCATAGGAAATAATTTAAATCCAATTAATCCACACACCCAAAAATGTTAACAAAAATATATTTTATTGAAAATAACCATTTCTTTTAATAGGGCTGCAACTAGGGCTGGGTGATGTGGCAAAAAAAGAAAACCAAGTTATATATTTTTTTCATGTTGTTCGATCTCGATTATTATCACGATTTTTAAAATATCTTTGAAAAAGGTTTTTAAATAGCTGGTTTTAAAGCTTCTGTAATGAAGCTAGAGAATAGTTCAACATTTTATTTATACCTTTTGTTAACAACACTCCTCATAGTGAACACCTTGGACTGTAAACATTATCTTGTTTCTCCATTTGGTTGTTAATTAGCAGCCTACTTTCTGGTTCACAATGGCTGACAAATCATTTTTGATTTTGAGTTCAATTAATACCAGTAACTCCAATGGGAAAAAAAACAAAACAAAACGTTTTGCATATTTTCACCTTTGCCCAGATACTCTTCAAAATTATATGGGTTGTTCCTTTTCATACATACTACAAAGTTGGACTTAAATTGGTTCTGCACTTTTGCGTAATCCTTCTAACCAACCAACCGTGTACAACATAATATAGTCTTATACTAGGTGAAGCTTATAATGGAGCCTAACCACCATTTTGTGTTCTTTCTCTCAAGTTTTCTTTTCATTTTCATAAGAAGGGCGATTATTAACCAATCAAATGAGTGTGGTGTATCTCTGACACCATTGAGATCCTATTAGACTTTACACCGATCTGATCGGCTTGATCGGTATTGGCGGATAATTAGCATTTTATGCTGATCGGCTTTAATGTCATAATTCGCTGTTGATTGGCTCCACAAAAGACATTTACTCCGCGTCCCCATCGTGTACAGTATATTTGTATGTATTGGATTTGTCAAAAAAGAACAAAATAGGGAGAGACGTGTGGGGGTGGTCACCGGTGCTAGGGGGAGAAGACGTTCGGATTGGTTGAGGTATAGTCACATACTTTTAATACGATACGGCTCGCAAGCAGGTAACAAAAAGTTATGTAGCCTAGCAAGCTAGTGCTAGCACTAACGGTTGTACGTAAACATGCCAGCGTTCTGTTGAATCGGGCTCTAAAGTTTCGGTGTGTGCGAAGTAATTTAATTACAATAATGTATTTTAATTACAGTAACTTAGCACCCATTATTTCTGTCATGTTGTAATGTTGGTTTGAGCTGACTGATTAGAATACATGACCTGATGAGAATATTTTTGAAGATACTCAGTATACAGTACACAATTATATACAGTAAATGAACAAGTCATTTAAATACACATTGCTCCATCTTGTGATTGGTTGTCGTTTTTTTTTTTAAACTCGCTGATCAGTGATCGGCGCCAAAAGTCCTGATGGTGTAAAGCCTAGGTCCTCCAGCTACTAATTCTCAAAAAAATGCTGTATTGTACCAAACAGAACTGAACAGCACTACTTAGTAAAAAGTGGACTCTAGTTTTGTACCCGTTAACCTTTCCTTGAATGAGGACAAGCATGTGAACCAGTTTAATCCCACGATGTCATGGAGGCCTATATATTTATCCTTGATAATGACTTTCATCACAAGCTTGGCCTCAAAAGGCAGCAACTTGATGCCTCTTAATTACTGCAGATCGCTGCCATTAACTAGATCATGTGTCCTGCTCTAATGACCTCGGTGACTGAACAGCAGCTATCCAAACACTTGATTCGATTCTTTTGGTTTGCACAGGGTGAAATAATCCCCATCGTATTTTGCTGCCTCAAATAATGTAATTAAAATTGAAACACAACTGCAGTTCCACTTAAGTGCAAACGACAACCACAATATAATCCATCCATGTTCTACAGTAGAGATGCACCGATACGAGTATCGGTATCTCTGTTGAAACTGTATCTCTGTACTCTTACTCTTACCGCTACTAACACATCAATACCACTTTACCAGCATAACATATAACTTCCAGGCAGGTGGAGTCTGAGCCGTATCAGCATTGTGGAAATATTTTAAGTTATACACTGCTGACAACACTTTGTCTGCTGACTGCAAATTATGCTCTGCAAAATGGAGGATGAACTCCACTCGCCCCACCAGCTGCGGCAGCGGGCCGTCTGGCAAGAGAAATAAGCGATGGTATGTGGAAGTATCTCGTCCGTTGTCCTGTCACAGTTTTATTTGATAACTTGCGGCATTCTTAACAAGCAGTCTTGTAGTTCTTTTGACCGACTTTATTTTTTAGTTAACACAAAGAGGCAACATGGCATCTGTATTCCTACTTGTATATCCACCAGAGTCCACGTTTTTCTTCGTCTCTTAATTCTTCTTCCGTTCATCTACTATATGTGCTCCTTACACGTAGTGCCCCCTGTGTTCAGACTGCGACATCACAAATAACTGTAATGCCTTGTGTTACAGGTTACATTTAAGTGAAATATGTGACAAGACTTTTACTGTTAAACATGCAGTTGGATGTTAAAATTGTTGTTACTCTAAGTGTTATTTTTGAATGAAACTTAATGCAATCCAAATAAAAGTTTTTGTGTGTTTTTAAACAGTAAATTACTTCATAAAATAGAAACAAAATTATCACAAACGATGTAATCCATTATCACGTATCAATACTCTATTGGGGTTAGGCTCAAATTCAAGTACACAGAGTTTGGTGTGGATTAACTTGACTGGCCTGCACAGAGTCCTGACCTCGACCTGATAAAACACCTTTGGGATGAATTAGAGTGCAGACTGAGAGCCAGGACTTCTTGTCCAACATCACTGTGTGGCCTCACAAATGCGCTTCTGGGAGAATGGTCAAAAATTCCCAATAACCACACTCCTGAATCTTGTGGAAAGCCTTTTCAGAAGAGTTAAAGCTATTACGGCTGTAAAAGGTGGACCAATGTCATATTAAACCGTATTGATTAAGAAGGGGATGTCAGTTCAGATCAAATGTGAGTCAAGGCAGGTGAACGGATTCTTTGGGCTTGTACTCGGTCTCAAATAAGTGGGGTCGGTGCATCCCTATTCTACAGTATAGCGAGCGTTCCCATTAGAGTCGCAGGTGAGGTGGCACCTATCCCAGCTGACTTTGGGCGGAAGGCAGTGTACACCCTGGACCAGTTGCCAAGTCAATCGCAGGGCGCATAAAGACAAACAAGCGTTAACACTCACATTAACACCAATGCACAAATTAGAGTCTTCAATGAACCTAACATGTATGTTTTGGGATTGTGCCAGAGTACCAGGAGAAAACCCACACAAGCCAGGGGACAACATGCAAACGCCACACAAGAAGGCCGGAGCCAAGCGATTCGAACTCCAAACTTCAGAAGTGTGAGGCAGAAGTGTTTGCTCCCACAATACAATATAATCTCTAAATCCAATGCCTCTGAAAATGTAGAATTTGGACATTCAACCAAACATTTGGGGGGAAATGTGCCTGTAAAGTAGAGCCACTGCGTACCTCAAAACATCATTCGTGTTGCCCATCCATCCATTTTCCATACAGTTTATCGTCACCAGGGTCTCTCAAAATATAAAGGCACTCCCCCTTTTTTTTTTTTTTTTTTAACTTAAAAAAAATAAATAACATGACAATTCACCCTTGCGTTAGTTACTGGTAATTATATTCTTTTTACATTTGCATTATATGACAGTAAAGAAAAAAACGTTACTTAAAACATTCCCAGTACAGTTACCAACTGTTTACTATCAACAATTTGTCAAGAGTGGAAGAGGATCTCACGCACCTTGTCTGTGAAATTCAGGTTTGAAAACCACTGTAATGACCTACAGGTCCCTGCAGTTGGCGGCATTTCATCTCTTTGGATTTGAGATCAGCAGTCAAAAATAAAGATTTTGTGGTGAATCTCGTCCTGTCACGTCGATTATGAGGGGGAGAAATGCTAACATTTTGGAAGTCTGACAACTTTAAGCAACTTACACTTGAACACTGTGTGTATATATATATATATATATATATATATAGATGTATATGTATGGTATAAACAGAGTGTTGGTGTCCCAATCATGAATGACGAAAGCCATGTAAAAAAAGCCACAGACGTTGAACTTGAGCCATGCGGTAAATCAGCATCCCTCAGGGCGCATTTCATAGTTGTTTATCTGTAAACAAATTATTATTTTTCCAAAAGCTGTTTCTTAGTCATATTTTTGTTGTTTTTATAGGTCGAGGTGTAACAAAAGCAAAAACTGTTTCTGTTCTGCTTCTGTTTCTTTTCACAACAGACTTTTTCTGGTAAAAGAAGAGAGTCTAGTCTTTCTTTTGGTAGGTTTGGTGCTTATATCGTCACAGACCACAGTATTCTGTGGGTCTTGAACGATCGATCCAAATACCCTGGTAATATGGTGAACTTTAAAAATGTCTGGCGGTGAATGAGTTAATGATACCTTCATGATGGCTGCAGTTGAATTCCATTTTTTTCTAAGGCAAAACCTGATGGGAAATCTGGGAGATCGCGTCTTGGAATGGAACATGTCCAACTTCAAACTCAGATACTGTTCAATGACTACCTCGCAAAACTGAGCCTTTAGTCACTTGGAGTTACAGTAATATTTCTTTGCTGGGCATGGGGGATATGATGTTCGTGAACAAAATGTCCCATAGGGATTGAGCACATGACAGTCTTTCTTTCAAATAAGGCATCATTTTCTAATCTTTAAGACAATATTATTATGTTAGTCCTTCTCTCTTCTCTTTCTCACTTCTGTTTTCTGTTTGTCCCAGCATGCCTTTGACAGCTCACTCTCGTACGGCCCCTTATACCACAGCCATGCGGTACACTGAAATACTCTGGTAAACATGCACGTTTAGTACAAAATCAAATCATGCTTCAACATGTTGACCACATAATTCTTCTTGAGGATTTTCTGTTTTGTTTTTTGTTTTTTAAATGTAGTTTTCAACACTTTCGATTCCCAGTGGGAAAATAACCCTCGTGCGTTTACCTACCATGGAGCTAACTTAGCTAGGAGTGCTCATATTTCCCTGCTGTCTCCTGAGGATAGCCACTTACTGCTTCAGATCACCTTTCATCTTCTAGGCACGCTCGTTTATAAATGTACAGTCACATGCTGCTGTTTTTTGAGTCTTAGAATAGTTTGAATAGTCACAGGTCATTTTTTTTAAATAGGAGGTATTCATTTCTAACTGTGTGAGAGTTTTTTTGTTTAGAACTAGACTGGATTGCTAATCTCGTCAAACCAACCTCTGAGTTCGATGCAGCGACAAGTGGGGCCCTAACAACAGGTTCCTTATCTAAATATAATCGGGTCACAAATGGAAGTGGCATTTATTTGTCCATAAATGCCACCGTGGGATAAAATTGGCCTGCGAGATAGTGACCAGGAGTGTTGTATTTACATCAGCTTGACCTTTTGTAAAAGAGCTGAGCGAGCGGAGCAGAGCAGCCTTGGACTCTTCAGCCTCTGTGTAGCCTTCCCAGAATGAAGCTCGGTTTCAGTGTTAAAGCCCACGCTAATCTCTGGCAATGCGACCCAATTACGCATGGAACACAAGTCATTCAACACCACGCTGATTGTAGCCCCTGCACATAACACACACATGCATAGCGATAGATGCCGGGATGCTTATGCGGGCGGGGCTGCAGAGTCATAAACGCCAGCAGTTTTGTCCCAGATAAAGCCATGTCTTACTTTACCTCAACATTCAAGGCTTTAACTTCCACAATTGTAAACTTTGTAAATTTGTATAACAATTATCAGTTTCCAAGGTAAACCAGCAGATCCCTGGCCAAATGTTCACTGTGTATGTTCTAAGATGTTATCTACTGAATGTAAAAGTCTACACTTATTTTTAATATGATATTGTTTCAACCTCCAGGACATCAGTCATTCATTATTGCCCTTTGACAGCACAGTCAGTAGAGTTTCCTTCAAGTAACACTCAACTGTTCATCAGTTCTTGTCAAATGCATCCTTTAACACTTCCTATATTTCTCATCAAAGTAACCCAAACCCTGTGAAATACAGGGTGTCCCAAAAGTCGCTATTAGCTTCCTTTTTTCTATTTTGTTTCAGGTATCATTTGGACAGACCATCACTATTTGACAGCTTATGCTTTGCAGTTTTTGCAAGCCTAGCATTCATTCCCTTGCACATGGCTTGCCAAATGACATTGGAGCAGTGTTGCAAAATGTTCTGCCAGAGAAGGAGTGTTTCTGTCCTTGACTGTTCAGCACCAGTTTGAGAAGCTTTATGGCCATCACACTGCTCCATCATGTATTCCAATTTACACTATCTATGACAAACCAAGGCACGAAAGGCCTGCTACTAGCACCACTGATGAAAACATCCAACTTCTAGAACATGCATGTTTTTGGGATGTGGGAGGAAACCGGAGTGCCCGGAGAAAACCCACACAGGCACGGGGAGAACATGCAAACTCTACACACGTGGGGCCGGGATTTGAACCCTGGTACCCAGAACTGTGAGGCAGATGTGCTAAGCAGTCGTCCACCGTGCCGGCTTAGAACGTTGTGTAAAACCATCCAGATTGTGATCAGCGCAAAGTTCAAAAGGCAGTATTTCTGGTGGAATGGGGGCGCACATCTGTGACTGCACCATTATTTCTGAACGGTACATACAGGTTTTGGAGCAACATATACTGCCATCCAAGGAATGTCTTTTTCAGCGACATCCCCGCTTATTTCAGCAAGACAATGCCAAACCACATTCTGCATGTGTTACAACAGTGTGGCTTCACAGTAAAAGTGTGAGTACTAAACTGGCCTGCCAGCACTCCAGACCTGTCGCCCACTGACAATGTGCGGCGCATGATGAAGCGCGAAATACGACAACGGAGATTTCAGACTGTTGAGCAACTGAAGCTGTACATCAAGCAAGAACGGGAAAGAATCCCACCTACAATGCTTCAACAATTAGTGTCCTCAGTTCCCAAACGTTTATTGAATGTTGTTAAAAGAAAAGGTGATGTAACAGAGTGGTAAACATGACCCTGTCCCAGCTTTTTTGCAACGTTTTGCAGCATTAATTGGAAAGAATTCAACATACCAAGCTTCAACAATGTGTCCTCAGTTCCGAAACACTTACTGAGTGTTGTTAAAAGGAGAGGTGACGTAACACAGTGGTAAACATCAAATTCAAAATGAGTGATGTTTATCAGTTAGAACATTATATTTGTACTGTATTTAATTGAATATAGGTTGAAAAGGACTATTTTTGTGTGCCGTAAAGTTTGTATAATTAAGACAATTCTGTTCCAACTGTGGTCCAAGCCAATAAGACATATACTATTCGCATGTGGGTTACGTTCCCTTGATTTGTGTGAATGTTAGTAGAGCATAGTGTAGTGAATTACCTGCTTCAGGTGATGTAACGGGGACGATACATATAGCATGCCGAAACCGACCCATGTTTTGTTTGTATGTACACACATAAGCGAGTTGTTTATGAGCTGATAATGCCTTGAGAACAGGTGGCATCCAAGCTTAACCATCAAGCTGCTGTGACTATTCTTTGTACCTCATGTGTTTGTGCAGGACGCCACGACGAACCCTTTCAGCATGTTCGACAACATCATGACCAACATGAGGAGCAAGATGGAGGGAATGTGCAAAAACTTTGTGAGTTCAAACCAGTAACATTTCATATCTTCCACATGTGGTGCAAGTAAAATTAAGTTTGTTTTGGGTTTTTTACCTGTCCTGTTGAGCTGCATGGCCATGCAGAATGGTGAATCTGTAAGCCTTTTGTGCTGGAACAGTTTTGCTGTGCAACAGGGGAGTTTGAAATACTCCCTCTGCTTATTGTTTTATTATTCTGTTGTTTATTGAAAATGTAGCCAGACAGAAAAGGGTTTGAGGGAACAGACAGAGGGACAGAATGGACAAGGGAAAAGGGGGTGAGAACCAGAGCAGAACAGTAGACAGTCTAGATATTTCACCACAAGTCGCAAGCCAAGAGAAATGTGACCACCCACCCTATTACTATGGTTACCAGGTTCCCGACTGGCAACCATTATCCCTGTTATCGTGTGTGGCGGGGTGTAGCCCATTAAAATTGTGGAGACTGGTGGGGGTGAGGCGAGATGGTCACAGGCCAATGATGACCCTCAACCGTCACCCCCACCCAGGCCAACCAGCTCCCCAAAGGATGTGCGAATGTATGTGGTGCATTAAAAACCCGCGGGAGAAAGGCGTGGCAGGCCAGAGAGCAGGCCGGAGTGCCGGGACACCTGGCCCTGGCAAGTAAAATGATGTGTTTATTTGTTTGTGTGTCAGGAGAACATGTCCACGGACGCAAACACCCACTCATTCAGCTCCTCGTCAGTCATGACGTATTCCAAGGTTGGAAACGAACCACCAAAGGTCTTTCAGGTCTCGTCGTCGACACGCCGTGCCCCTGGAGATGTAAGTACATCAACAGAGGATATGTTGGCCCTCATATAGGATAGGGTAAGCAAACACTACCCAGTGTACATATTAATTGTTCTCTGACAGTAGCAGTCAAAATTGAGTGTTATTATCTCTGTAAAAGCAACATTTTTGATCCAGTGGAGACTCGGACTGTGAAGGTGTACCTAATGTTACGGCCTATGAGTTTTTAACCAGGCGTCGCCAAACCTTTGTGCTGTTGCACACTATTTTGCACTGCCCCAGCTACCTACGAGCTACAGCTCAAGCAGCTAAATATGATGCCGAGCCATGGAGGCGAACATTTGCTTCGCGTCCGGTGTCAACGCAGCATAAGTCACTAATCATCGCCTCCGTGGCTGCGAATAAGCTGCACTTCTGACAAGTATCGTTATCACAAAGGGAGGACAAGGAGTAATTAACAGCAGAAAGACAAAGATGCCATTCTAATTGCTAAGCTATTGTGACATGGGTAATACAGTAAACTTGTCACGTACGTCTGGCTGGAGCCACGTTATAGCAGAGAGTAACAAAGTTTAAAGACCAAAATAGCAGGTAAATTAATAAGTGTCTATTGTGAAAATACTGTAATACACACTAACACTAGACACACCAAAAATTAATTAGCACATCACCGCTAGTCTGCTACGACACTTGAGAAAACAGGCCTATAAGTTTAAAAGTACATCAGTATAATAAATGTTTATGATATAAGATAACGTATTAGTCCCACAATGGGGAAATTTGCATCGTTTCAGCAGCAATAGTGGATACAGGAAATGCAAAAGAAGCACAAAAGAGAAGACATTTGGCTGCAACTGCGTCCACCATTACAAGGTTGCTGCAGTAAAATAACAAATATTGAAGCCATCATTTTTTAATGATTACAATTAAAGTGTAATAATTAAATTGTCCAACTGAACAGTATGCAGAATAATTTTTAACCTATTACATAATATATTGCAATAAATTCACAGGAGTAGTCATATTCTTGACATAATTTTACCAATATGGAAATTCAGAGAAATAGTTCTGGAAGTGAATTTCTGTAGGTTAGCGTATGTTGTGAGTCTTTTTACATATGAGAGACGGTTTATTTAAATAATAAACATATCTCAATAATTCTCATTCTTATGTTTACATTTTATTTGCAATTTAATTCTAATGAATCAAACGTGTTTTTGAATTGTTTTTATTGTATATGTAAAATTGTTTTCCTGTTTTATTAGTTATAACTTGATTAACAGTATTTAGTTAGGCAAATGAAAAAATATAATTTAAATAACCAGTTTTAGGAAAACTGCTGAATTGATGCAACAAAATGTAATAAAAGAATTCATAGTCAGAAGGATGCATTGTGTGTGGGCAGATTTTCACTTGTTAAGAATACACAACTGTTATTGTCATAGTATGACTTTAATCTCCACAATGTACAACTTCTTATCGAGAAAATACTTTAGATTTGAGTTGTAATATTACAAGAATAAAGTAATAAACTACCTCAAATATGCAACTTGTTTATAATTTTAAAGAAATCACGTTAATATGAGATTGTAATTTTAATCTCTCGTGTGTGTGTGTGTGTGTAAGGCCCTAATACTGCTTAAATTCTTGTCTATACCAAGAAGGTTATTTTTGCATTATTGAACGAGATTACACTGACCAAGGAGAAATTGTGCATATTCGGATGAAGGTGTACATCCATGTTAACATAGCAAGAGATTGTGCTTTCATTTCTCATTGACTGCAGCATGAGTCTTAATGATAAAATCAGTGCACTGCACACACATGAGCTGACTATCTGTGAAAACATACAATATGGTGCAGATCCAAATTAAGATTTTTCTACTTGGATGTGACAATAGTCAAATAATGTGCAGGTATATTTATGCGTTGAAAGTTTTTTTTTCACTGTCAATATGCATGCTCATGTGCAGGTGAAGGAGACTGTAAAAGCCTTGAAAGACTCTGAAAGTGGCCTTGAGAAGATGTCCATTGGCCACCACATTCAAGACAGAGGACACGTCGTCGAAAAGAAAATGAACAAGAAAACAGGAGATAAGGAGTTCATACAAGACTTCCAGAATATGGATGAATGTAGGTTAAGGAATGTTTATCGGTGTCATTACGTTCCTTTTGCTTGTCCTGACATTCGTGTCCTGACTATTCTCTCTCAGCTGAAGCACAGTCCTTTGACGAGGAGTGGCAGAAGGAGTTGTCCAAGTTTAAGCCATCTGGCTCCATGGCTCAGCTGGAGCCGCCCCGACGTCACAGAGGTCAGCAGGCACCTCTCGCTGGTCCTGAGCGGACCCACAGGTTAGTTATAGCAGGGAAAGGAATAACAGGGGACACCTTAAAATATAGTGGAACCAACAAAGTCACCGTTTGGAATTAAAACCAAAATATGCCTCAGAAGTCACACAAAAAACAAGACTCAAAAGCAAGCATCTCACTCAAGCATCAAATGCCCGCCGCACACTGAGTGACACAGCCGAACACAACTTAATTGGACCATTGCAAAAAAAATTCTTTATTGGTGACTCGACGTGGCACACAAAAAGACTTGAGCACCGCACATCTACCAACTCACTGCACCGGGAAAACTGTGACCATGTATTGGGTTTTGAGACTGCACATAAAATAATACTGTAGTGTATCACTATTAGTTTTTTATTTTTATTTTTATTGAACGATAAAAACATGGGGCAATTGTCAAGGGAGAAGCGGATCGCATCAAAGGAGGAAACGGGTGAGAATCAAGGAGAGAGTGGAAGGGATGTTAGCAATTATCGATCGCCCCGTTTACTGACACTCTCTCTCTCTAAGTATAGAAAAATGCTTTTTCGTTCATGTCTTTTTAGATTCTCAGTCATCCTTGTTTGTAAAAGTTGAATCAAGGCAACTGGACTCTTCTTGGTTTATTGAATTTGTTGTTTTTTATTTTACGAAAACATAAAAAAATGACAGACAATTATGACAGCATCACGGAACAGATGGTTTGACTTTGGAGGTTTCATTATAATCTGCAAAAAAATAAAACAAATGAATCACTGTTTAATTAGGTGTGTGATGTAATACGTCTGTTTTGTGCTTCTACAGAGAACAACCCAAGTCCAAACCTAAAAGTATCCTGAAAGTTTCAAACTCGACAAAGCAGTAAAACCATTAACATGTTCTCAAGTGCTCACAATGCATACAGTATATAGACACATACAATAATGGTATCATCCCCAAGATTAAGTCAGAAGGCCCACAAATGGAAACGTTTTAGTGACGTTCCACATTTTGACTGTTGGTATTGGTCACTGCTTCTCAAGGTGTGTTGTGTCACGCAGTTTGTCCATAGCAAATTAACGTGTTTACAGCTTGTTCCCGTCTAACTCTCTATATTTTCAATGACGGTCAGGTCTCCCACTTAAGTCTCAGTGGCACAAAGGATTGAGAAAGTCAGGAACTGAAGCACTGTAAATGTCATGATAACCATGAATAGGTTAGCTGGATTCTGATTCAGAATGAGTGGATCAATCGGTGTCCTTGAAGAGATCGATGAGAGATGTACAGTAGGTGGCAGCTATGCAACGCATGAAGGAATTAGCATGGGTGCTCCCAGAGCATCATTTCTTTATTAAAAAGAGCACAGAAAAACAAGTTTTTGTTTTTTATGAAATGTTATTTGCTGTTATCCCATGAGACATAAGCTGTTGACTGTTTGACTTGTTGATGGGATGGATGCAGTGTTGATGCTGAAAAAGGAATTACACATCAACTGTCATCATATGGCCATAACAATTTGAGTGAGTGACTTAATTTGATCCACTAACGCACTTAGAATAGGTCAATGTATTTTTTGGAGTGCCTGAAATGTCTTGTGTCTGCTGTAATCTTTGTACAAAGAAACATTGCTTTCCCTTTTTGTATTGTTCATTTTTCATCCAAGCTCAGTAACGCCACTCGCAACTGTTGTTCTTGTATATTTTAAATATACATTTAGAATTGAAAAATAAAAATGTCAAAACAGAAATGTGTACAGCTATTGTTGGATCGAAGCGCTTGATCTGAAATGTTACACAGCAGTTGAAGGACCCAAACAGCACCCACTACTACTGTTTGACACCTGGCCATGACAGAATGGACAGCCGCTCTCCCCCTCTGTTGCTACGGTATACAGTGAATATATAAAGTCTACAAACCCCTGTTCAAAGTCCACGTTTTTGTAATATAAAAAATTAGACCACGATAAATCATTTCACAACTTTCCAACATTGATGTGGTCTTAATCCGTACAGTTTAATAAGAAAAAATCTATTTTTTTAGGGGGGGTTGCATAAGTGTGCACACCCTCATAACTGCAAATGTGGCTATGTTCAGAATTAACCAATCTCACTCAAACGTATGTTAAAGAGGAGTAAGCACACACCTAACAGCATCTAAAGTGCCTCTGATTAACACCAAATAAAGTTTCCGTATTCTAGTAGGTTTTAAATACACTGGCGTCGGTGAGTACAGCTCTGGCGCCACCTAGTGGCCGCAATGGAACAACGCGTACATATTTGCAAGAAAGGACCGGTCGGCTATGCCATTTGTGCAGTTGAATTAAAAGTTTTTAACTCTCCGAAAATTCTGTGAATTTATAACACTTTTGTTTTTAACCATCAAATTTCCCAACACTGAAAACTTACCATCAAACAATTGTCAAAAAATAAGTTTGCGAAATTTCAAATGAAAAAAAAACAAAACATATCCAAGTTACGGGAGAGAAGCCAGGGAAGTGAAGTCAGCTAAAATCTGCCCAATTATTTTATGCTCCAAGTGCTAGAAATTTGAGAAAGAAAAAAAAAAAAAGTGTGATAAATTCCAATTCAAACTAATGGCAGATATGCTTCCCATACACAACCTCCACTGTGACACAATAATGATGCCTTTAAATTCCAAAAGGTGGGACAGCACTTTAGTGTAAGGAAATTCCTCAATGCCGCAACAGGGATGTTGATGTTAACTCAGACAGTGCGTCTAATCTGCTGAGTCTGTGTGAAAGTGCACAAAATTGCAGCAATATCCTGCTTTGCTGGGTTCCCTGTAAAATAAAAATTAAAAGTCCAGTGGATAAATCCAAAATCAATCACCAAAATGTTTATGGATTTAATTGATCCACCCTGCCTTAAGTTCAGAGGAGTGTTAACATAAATGACCAAAAGCATTACTCCTCTGGAGGCCGTGCTACAAAACAACAACAATAAATCCTACAATCCTTGGCATTTCCATGAAAATGAGTCAATTGCGAGATCTACATAATTCCCGGAGGCTGTCCCTTTCCCGCAATCTTTTTGGAACATTCCAGCAGAGCGTTGTGAATGTCCTTGGCGCACGAGATCTGGGACTTGATCATACCAAGGTACTGGGCGTAGGACATGGACTCTGTCTGCACTGTGTCCGGTTTGGTGGCGGTGGGCACCAGGTTGGGCGAATGCTTGGCACTGTCGATGCTCTGCGAGAGGCACTCGTACGCCAGCCGCTGCGCAGGTGCATTCAGGTCAATGGAACAGGCGAGCACAGACATTACAATGTGGAGTTTTTAAGGTGTCTTTAAGTCTCACCAAACATAGCTCCAGCTGATCGCAAAGAGCGTAGAACTCCTCAAGGCTTTTGTCGAAGCGCTGAACAGCAGCGTCACTGCTTTTACTAAAGCCGAAGAAACAAAGAATGTAACGCAGATAGCATTAAATGGCTAACAATTATAGAGTGTCCTCGGTTTACGAAATGTGCCATTTCACCACATGGCACAAGAAGGTATACTCAAACACTGTTGATGTTTCACAATGGATTGTTTTATATTCATAGTGTCTTGGTAACTCAGTTTGCTCCCACAATCCTAAAACGTGGATGGTAGGTTCATTGAAAGACTAAACTGTCTACTAAGTAACATGGGCAAAAGGCAAATATTAACCCTATATACTGTTTATGCTGCTTTTAAGTGGTACGGAGTAAACTGTTGAGTATTTTAACAAAAGTATTTTATTGTGAAGGATAAACCTCAAAATGCATTGGGTCACCAGACCCACAAACACTGGCTGAATAACAACAATATGAACACCACACAAGGGTTAAGGTTATTTATAGCCTGCTGTGCGTTCAGACTTACGAACAAATTCGTTTTAGCGTGCCGTAGGAAGAGAACTCCGTCGTAAACCGAGGACGTCCCATACATTACAGTGCGAACAAAAATAAGTCGTCGTTACACGTACACTCCGTTGTCTATGGTCGTGTTGTGAGCCAGGTTGTGCGACGCGATCTTCATGAGATTCTGTGAGGAGAACAAAAACCAAAAGTCGTCACGCAAACAACGACTTTAGGATGCGTTTGGTGGTATCTACAAGTAGAGGGGTTCTAGTTATTCTCAATTTATTACCTGTAGACTTTCTTTCAACTGCGGAATGAGCATTTTAAAACGATGCACAGGGTCGAAGTCCTGCTGTTGATTCAACTGCTGCTGTTGTTGCTGCAGTGCAGCGGCTTGTTGCTGTTGTAAGCCTGGTGGACCGCCGGTCTGCTGCTGTTGGGACGCCATTTTGGCCAGGCGAGGCGAGCACTCACACACCGGAAACACAACTTTCGCTTCCGGATGGGGCAGAGACGAGCTCTTCACTTGTTAGTTAGCTAGCATATATATATCCATCCATCCACCAATCCATCCATTTTCTGAGCCGCTTCTCCTCACTAGGGTCGCAGGCGTGCTGGAGCCTATCCCAGCTATCATCGGGCAGGAGGCGGGGTACACCCTGAACTGGTTGCCAGTCAATCGCAGGGCACATAGAAACAAACCACCATTCGCACTCACATTCATATATCGTTAAAATTAAACAATATTTTTTGTAAATAAAAAAGGGAAAATTAAAATGATGACCCAACAACTTAATTATTAACCTAGGGCTGCATATGGACAAAGGATGCATATTCTTCACATTTTTGTTGAAAGTGGAACAAAAGTTCATCGAAATATAGCAAAATAAATAAATTTTAAAAAACGTTTATTAAACATTTTGTTTAAAAACACAATTTTTTTTAAACTAAATCATTATAAAAAGGTTTAGGATACAATCAAGGTGCCACATAAATATCCATGTTCACAGCTCCAACTAATGGAAACAAATACCTCTAAGATAAGAAAACTAACATTATTGACTTTGTAAAGACAGAACTTTGGTGACAGCTTTCTTGAAGGTGCACCTAATGATGTGGCTCATCAAGAAGAAAGCTAATTATTTATAACATTAACATTTACAGTGTCCTGGATGGATGGACGGACAGACGGATGGACGGACAGGCGGATAGATAGATAGATAGATAGATAGATAGATAGATAGATAGATAGATAGATAGATAGATAGATAGATAGATAGATAGACGATAAATCCGTTTTTCATTTTTTAAATGTTTTTTGTTATATACTGTATTTTTAGCAAACACTTTTTTCAAACTAATATATATTTAAATTGGAGAAATTACAATGATTATCTTATTCATGCCAGTAAAACAAAAGCAACAATAAGATTTAAAGGCCAAATGAACTTGTCTTGACTTGACATGTATGGCGATATTGGACATTTAACACAGTAGAGTGATTGTGTGTTTTAAAAGAAATATTCACACAGCTCTTTTATTCAGCTTTTTTTAATGACGTGGTTATGTACTGTGGATACAATGAAACGGCGACTGCCTTTATTCGCGTGTCCACTGATAATTTTCCAAGCGTGTTGTTGTTTTGTTGTTGTTCTTGTTGGCACGTCATCCATTCGAGTGACTTGCAAACGCATTTCATTGAACGCACCAGCTCCCCTCTTAAGTGAGCCGGAAACCCCGTAGTCGGCCGCAGCCGCCATTCGTTTGTTCGTCGCCGCACAATCTAAAATGGCAGGAGCCGATGGAGACGATTCGCTCTACCCTATCGCCGTTCTCATTGACGAACTGAGGAACGAAGATGTTCAGGTGGGTGGCGAGCGCCGAGCCGTTCCCCCGAATAGTCCGCCGGTAACGGGACATTTTTTCGAGCGGTTGCTAACTGGCAAAGAAGCTAGTGGGGCCTATCCGGGTTTCCCAAGCAAGCAGGGGCGCACCCTTGCCTAGCTCATCACTTTCTTACGATAGCTACCGAGCCTGTTAGCGATACACGATCAAATATGACGTCTCGTATTCTCTACCAGTTGTTAATTAACCGCTGCAATGTTCAATTGGAAGGAATTGGCCGCTCCAGCTTCTGACGTCTTTCCGTGTCGGGTGGTTGGTTAGCAACGACAGCAGCTTTGCCGTTGTAGTTTGATTTTCTGTTGTATTCTCATTCGTACAAGAAGTGTGACGCGTGTGTAGCAACTCTTCGACTCAGGTTGACTGCATTTTGTGTCACATTTGATGTTAGCCCTCGCCATAGGGCTAATAACACGATAACAACAGTAGCCGTGCTCAGCTCTACCCCAAACACACACAAATGTTTATAATGGTCTATAATAACAGTCAAAACCAGTCGTTCTAAACTCTTGTCACCCTTTGACCCACATTTTGTGCGCGAGTCGCAACAAAAAGTAGCCTTTGAAAATATAGACATTATATCTTTAAACAATTTCCTATTGCAGTTCCTTTCAGGTTATCTAAGAAAGTGAGGATGAACATGACATCAGCATGTACAAAATTGAATTGAAAGTTAAATCCTGCCTTGTTGTGGTTTCACCTACTCCCCGGTTTTGTTTTGTTTTTTTAGCTCTCCTTCTATAACCACAAGATGGCGCCAAAGCCCTGAAAATAGTAATCAGTGTTAAGGAAGTATGTTAACGTCTCAACTGAGAGATTAACATTTTAGTATGGCAGGGAGGAGCTAAATTTAGCCTGGGTTGTTAGTGGACGTTACGGACAGTCTTCGTCACATATGCAAGTACATGTGCAATTCTGGAGCATTTTTATTTTTTAATCACATCTGTAAGCCATTTATTCTTTTGGGGTAATTTTGTAAGATGAGTTTGAAAATATACTGACACGCTTTTGGGTCCCAAACTATTAGAGAATCACAACCCTAAATATACACCAAACTAACATGACCCTTAAAAAAATGTCTATGAGCTAAGCACCAACAATATATTACAAGATTTGCTAAGATGGAAAAATAAAGTTACCCCTGTACGTATACGTATTAATGAGGAGTTTTAAAAATGCAAACTAATTCATTCTTATTACCGTTTCAAGCAGGGTGTTTGGGTGGCACCTTGGTGTGTTACAGAATACAAAATTATCCACATTGGTGTGATTTTCAGCTAATAGTTTGATTTACAGAATAAAATTCCCGTAGGTGAGGTTGACTGCATGTTGAATATGACGTCAAGATGCGTTCTTGTCATTAATTCTCTCTGTTGCTATATAGTTGCGACTGAACAGCATCAAGAAGTTGTCGACTATTGCACTGGCTCTCGGTGTGGAGCGGACTCGCACTGAACTGCTTCCTTTCCTCACGGGTAACCATTTGCCTCCATCCACCCAATAAAAACATGTTATGACTCGACAGTAATTTATTAACAATGTTATCACATGCTAAGGCACTATCAAGAATGGTGTCATATTCTCAAACATGAAATTAGAACGCTTAACCTCTTTGTCCATTAGACACCATCTACGATGAAGATGAGGTTCTCTTGGCCTTGGCTGAGCAGCTGGGCAATTTCACCATGTTGGTGGGAGGCCCAGAGTACGTCCACTGTCTACTGGTAAGTTCCATGCCTTCTGGAATTGAAACTAACCTCAAACATTGAATTAGCTCCTAGTTACATTAAGACTGGATTTACACTGCAGGTCCAAGCCCCATTAAGCAGGGTTGGCACTGGGTTATGAAACCTCTTAGCCAATGTTGCTAAATCGTATAAGAATCTAGCACACTTGTGTGTACTTAGCCACAGCATTATGTGTGTTTTATGTGGTTAAACCTTTGGCCACACTTATCCAGTCCTCATCACTGGGAAGCTGATAAGCTTGTAACGATGTGGGCCCAATCAAAACTATCTAGTCATTAATCAGGATTAGGGCAGAACGATTTGGGAAAATACTGTAATTGTGAGATTTTCATTTTTTTCCTAAACAAATATTTTGATTTAGCATGTCATTTTTGGGGGTAAGTTTATCTTCAGCATGATTCACTAAACACAAGAAATTAATTATTCTATAGTATGACCAGCACGATATTGGATATAAGCAACAAATAACTTTCTTGTTGGCCACCCCTAAATGTTATGATGAATCAATATGATAAACAAATCTTTATTTTACTATTGAATTGTAAAAAGAAAAACCTTCCATCAAATTGACTTCATGATTTAACTAAACTTAAACTATATTAAATGTTGATTAATGTTCATAATTACAGTAAGTCTTGAATATGATTCACTTACTTAATAATCCTCAAGATGGATCGTAAGGACTTTACAGGTATGTGGCAAAAAAATTAATATTGAGAGAAAGTCCATTTATTTCAATCATTTGTTTCAAAAAGTGAAAGTTGTAAGTTATGTTAGTTCACCACACACAAAGTGAAATATTTCAAGCCTTTGTTTAAATTTTGATTATGGCAGAAAGACCCCAAAATTTGTTTATATATGACACAGTGCAACATTGTAGGCTTCCTGTGTCCCAATCTTGTCAGCTAATAATGCAAAGCACCTGCAGAGGTTTTCCTCAGCCTTTAAATGGTCTCAGTCTGGCTTATTATGCTTCAGAATCACGGGGAAGACTGCTGACTTGACAGTTGTGCAGAAAACCATCATAAGGAGAAAAAGTGTTTTGATACAAGCTCTGACAGAGCGTTTCAACTCACTCCGCTTCAGGAAGAGTGACACAAGCTCCAAAGCCTCGGTATCATTTGCCCATCACTATACACAGCAGAATGAGCGCGCTCAACTTTTATTTGTGATGAGCTTTTGACGCAGGCGCTTTTGATTCACCAGTGTGGCTAACGTGGGCGATATCCCCGTCACCACATCCTGTTTCAATTAGCCATTGGTGAATGGGCAGCCCGAACACTGATTAAAAGTAAAAATCCGAATTGTACTGTACTGACTTCTGCCAATTGTTGCATACAGTATGTAATATGACATCGTCATCCTTTCCCTGACTCCCAGCCTCCCCTGGAGAGCCTAGCGACAGTGGAGGAGACTGTCGTCCGAGACAAAGCAGTGGAGTCTCTCCGTAAGATTTCTCAGGAGCATTCTCCAGTTGACCTGGAGGTCCATTTTGAGCCCTTGGTCAAGCGTCTGTCCTGCGGTGACTGGTTCACCTCTCGCACATCTGCCTGCGGGCTCTTTAGCGTCTGCTATCCTCGTGTCTCCAGCACTGTCAAGGCTGAGATTCGCCAGTAAGTCTTTTTCGCACAACCACTAGAAATATTTTGGGGTCGTTTTTATTCCAAGTCCTGTGAACTATATTGTCGTTTGATAAAATGTGTTTGTGGTCATCTTTTAGGCATTTCCGCACCCTGTGTTCAGATGACACTCCTATGGTCCGTCGTGCTGCCGCTTCCAAACTGGGCGAGTTTGCCAGAGTGTTGGAGCTGGATTATGTTAGAAGCGACATCATCTCCCTCTTCACAGCTCTGGCCTCCGATGAGCAGGTACCAGTCTCCTTACCTAATTATCTGATGTACCCACAATGTTCATGCATACAAGCAGAAGTTTGATGGTCCCCTTCCATCAAAACCCACATTTTCCCACTGTTTTATGCATAACATAGGTCAAAATGAGTCTGACCTGGTTTTAAGTTTGAACACCATGCGGTTACGTGATTGAATGCAATAGCCTTTGAACACCAACCCTCTTGCAAAAGCTGCCAAATGTTACGGAATTGCTGTATTTTGTTACAGAAATCACTGAACGTTGACTCGTTAACGGTCGTAGCACCGATTGTTCTGGATATTGGGGGGACATCCAGCGTCTGACATTACCGGTGCGTCCACATTGAACAGCTGCTCGGTGCATGCTATTTTAACCCCCGACCCTCACTGGCTGCCAAGCGTCCAGTGTCAACGCATTGTCAGTCACTGATCATCGCCTCCATGGTAGCAAATAAGCTACACTTCTTACAAAAGTGTCATGATGGATGCCGCATCTAAACCAGGAAATAATTATTACGTCACTGCACATGTCACTTCACAACGTGTGCAGGTTGAAAGTATATTAGTATTAATAAATATTTTGTAATATAAAATAAGAACCTTTATTAGTCCCGCAATGGGTAAATATGTATCATTTCAGCAGCAATTGTGGATACAAGAAATATAAATATGTAATATAAAAGCATAGAATGACGAAATCTCATATATTGATACTTAGTCAAGCTGCAACTGCGTCCACCATTATGAGGTTAATGCAATAAAAACATTAACATTACAAATATTGAAGCCATAATTTATTAATTACTATGACTGGCCCACAGAAATGTCCTTGACAAAATTTTGAAAATTTGGACAAATTGTTCTGGAAGTTTTGATGTAGTTTGGACAATTAGTATTCAAGTACCTGCCCACTACGTGGCTGCTACACACGCGCACACACACACATCTCATGAGAAATGACCTGCCAAACTCCGGAGTTGCCGAATAAATTACTTCAATTTATTTTGGGAGAAATTCCTAAGCATTTCGAAACCAGAATTGCGCTGTGTTCAGGGCCATTTCATGCAAGATGGTGTTGTAAAGTTAAGCTTTCACACACTGCTGGAACTGCATTTTAAGTGATCGAGATAGTCTGCTGCCTCCAAGCCATGCAAATACAGTATATACAAGCATACATGAATTGTGGTTTACAACAATACTGTGCATATTGTGGATTAAATAGTGACCCTTGCGGTCATTGTTGCCAAAATGTGCGCGAGCGATGAATGCCGTGCGCTGGTTACGTTGAAGTGATTGAATGGGAGCACAAGACCAGCCTCTCAAAATATCCTCTATTTTCACCCACGCCTCCTCCTCCATTTCGTCCACCATTTAGTGATTGGTATGTGTCAGAAATGTAACTTATTCGCTGCCATGGAGGTGCGAATTAGTTACTTGTAGGAAAGGATCAGCACTGCGGAAGGATGGTGTTTAGCCGGCCCAGCTAGAAAGAGCTTTTCATAGCTGGTGAGAACACTGAGCAAGGTAGCTTCACACGCTGCGTAGCATTTCCCCCTCCCCCAGTTTGCAAGCAGCCGGGAAAGGAGGGAGGATTTTCTTTTTGGTATTCTTTCTCTCCCAGTTAAAACAAACTTAACATTAAAATTATAGATCGTTCAGGTCTTTGTCAGTGGGTATACTTTGAAAATCAGTGAGGGGTCAAATAATTTTCTTCCACTCTATGTAGTTGACAGAGTCTGGGACGTTTGGGAACGCTGCCAAAAAACAGCTTTCGCCATCACGTGATCGTGTCTGAAATTACGATGTTGATCTAAAAATGATAAATTTAGTTCTAGTAGAGCTGGACATTAAGAGCCTCACTATTTGATTTGATTTCGATTCTTTGTCGATGTTAGCTAATTTAATATAGCCTACCACTGTTGGGTCAAACGTATTCTAATGCCCCCGCAGGTGATCAAGCATAGACACAGCCGCAGGTGCACTTTCAGTCGCTGTATTGAACAAATCGTAAAAATAAAACATGCACTAAGCACATTTGTACACGAGCTGCTGAGGCCACAACTAACACCCAGACGTTTAAGATGCAGACTGGCTAATGGTGAACCAGAACCTGACCTGAGCGCACAACCGCCAACTCTTCACTCTCATTTGCTGACTCTCATGTCACTCACTTGGCCAGGCCCCACTTTTTTAACCCACACACACACTCAGTCACATATATTATAGTGTGGACTATGAGGATGGCAACACAAAGTAGACAACAGTACTTGCACCACACACATACATTTTTTTGTTTAATGGTGCAAATGTATTTTTTCTGATTAATTTTTTGAATAAAATTGGCTATTTGTGATAATTTTATAACCTATAAGATGTGCCTTGGACCTTCCACTGTACTTTTAAATGTATAATCTACATTGTTCTGTCAGTGGCTGAATTTATCCCTTCACTCTCCTCCATCAGGACTCTGTGCGGCTGCTGGCAGTGGAGGCTTGCGTCAGCATTGCCACTCTGCTGCCTCAGGAGGACCTGGAGACCCTGGTCATGCCCACCCTGCGACAGGCCGCCGAGGACAAATCCTGGAGGGTCCGTTACATGGTGGCTGACAAGTTCTCTGAGGTAAAATCGTTTCACTAACATTTCTTGACAATGAACTCACTCACTGCAGTGTTAATAGTGATATGGAATAATTATCAGTAATGCGCCAGTTTAGATGGATGTTGCTAATCATCTTTGAATAGACTTGAGCTACGCTGCTCGGACTGCTTTCTTGCTGTGAATTTAAATGTGGCAGACATTAGAGTACAGACAAGAGTTGCAGAATAAGCCCTTTTACTGCTGACATTGATTGCCACTGTGCCTAAGTGCTTGTTATGCGATTGCACTTTCACGATGCCATTATGATGGAGGTTTACTGTGATGTCAGCTTTGCTGTGCCGAGAATCATTACTCACTTCTTTAGTCCCTGTGGTCGATGTCGGTAGTTAAGGAAAGTTATATTAAATAAGCAGTGGGTATATCATAATATAGTTTAACATTCTGTGATATAATTTTTTTTTTAAAGTTGTGTTAGTTAAGTTAGTATATGATCAACAGAGTTGCCTTTGTAATAGCTGACGGTACGATTGATTGGTAACGGTGCTACCCGAATACAAGTTTTAATTCTTCTTATAACTTTTAAAATACTCAATCCATGCTTTTGTATTAATGTTGATCAGTTATTTGGATACTTTAAGTTATTTTTTTCTTCCCCCCCCCCAAGCTTCAAAAAGCAGTGGGTCCAGAAATCACGAAGAACGACCTGGTCCCAGCATTCCAGAACCTTCTTAAGGACTGCGAGGCTGAGGTCCGTGCCGCTGCAGCTAACAAAGTCAAAGGTCAGTCCTTGAAACACACTTCTACAAGAAATATCAACGCATAACTTACTGAATGTTCTTATGGTTAGAATTCTGTGAGAACCTCCAGGAGGACAATCGTGAGCAGATCATCATGACTCATATCCTTCCCTGCGTCAAGGTAAAAAATATCTGCCATTTCCAGGTGAACTTCAGACTCAATTTGCTGTGAATTGCATGTGTAGGGACACGTAAGACATCTTTTTAAAGCCCACCTTGTAACTTATGAGCTTTGCTGACACCTTGAAGAGACAACTTGTCCGCGGTGCTCATTATTTCTTAAGATGACAATATTTGAAATGGCCTGCTTTTTGTACAACTTTCCAACAGCAGAGGGCACTATTTACACCTAAAGTGTAAACTAATGTGTTAAGGTTAATTCGACTAATTCCGCTTATTTATTAATTTTTTGGGAATTTGAGAGTATACATACATTTATGTAAAATATATATATATTTTTAAATTACTGTTATCTTACACTATCAACTTCCACCGACTGTTAGTTCTGATGTTTATTTGTGTTTTGCCGCCTGTGGGCAGGAACTGGTTTCAGACACCAACCAACATGTGAAGTCAGCACTGGCCTTGGTCATTATGGGCCTTTCTGCCATCCTGGGCAAGGATAACACAATAGAGCATTTACTGCCTCTCTTCCTGGCGCAGCTCAAGGACGAGGTAGAGAAAATACACATTTGTTTCTCTTTTTCTACATCTTCACTAAACTACACAGCCAATATCCTTTTTGCGATCATTGTATGATTTTTATACAGGTGCCCTTACAATTTTTATTTTTAACCAGGAAAAAGAGTAATGGAATCGATGTAGGACTCTTCTGTAGCATTGTCACGCTTTGTCCAAACACTTCTACTCTTTCTTCTTCCTCTCTACACTTCTAAGAGTTGAAACTGACTTGTATTCCTCTGCTTTCCTCAGTCCTATTTAAAGTTAGCCCACTTTCTCGTTGGTGCAAAACAAGACCGAGAGTGTCTAATTTGATTACTGTTCAAACACTGACAGCTTAGACGTGCATAACTTCAATAATTTAAGGTGACGCTCACGCAGGGCATTTTATTTATTTTTTTCTTCTCTCTCCTAAAGAGACAACTCTCACTGTTGTGCAGCTCGTTTTTTGTGTTTGTTTGTTTTTTTTTTTTTTTTTAACCAGGCAACTCAGATTGTCAAATTGTGGGTTTTGGAGTATATTCATGAAAATTGCCCTGAGCTGTTAAAATACCCTGAATTTCTCTCATGGGGTTAATTAAACATGGTCACCATGGTGGTCGTCTTTGGAAAATAAAACTACTTTATTATCCTGGTTAATCATTTGTTTTGACACACAGGAAAAGTCAAACTACTCTGTATTCCTTGGTTTTTGTTCAGTGAGGAGGTAAACGAGTATGATGGAAAAGGTTGCACGGGGAGTCCTCCGATTACAAAGGTTGCGATATACGCAGTTAGGAAAGGCGCAAAATGAATGAGTTTGCGTAGCGGCTTAATTATGTGGTCCCATGGCGCAAGACGGCATGCTCAGTTACCGCTGTAACTGTTGCTCATTGGCCTTGAAGTCTTTAAATCCAAATATTTACTATAATTGGCTTACTTTGTTACAAATTTGGGTTACATCGCTGCGGTCGGAACAGAACTCCATTGTAAACCAAAAGACCCCTTGTTCTTGGCTCATTAAATTGTATTTGGGTAAGTACCTTATTATTTATTATTATTAGAAATTAACTGTTCCAGGAGTCGCCGTAATGGAAACCACATAAGGGTTAGTACGTTGGGGTTAGCATTAGACTTTACACCAATTTTATCGGCCTGATCGGTATTGACCGTTAATTAGTATTTTATGCTGATCGGCTTTAATGTCATAAGTCGCCGATCTGATAGGCTCTGCAAAAGACATTTACTCCGCATCACCATCATGCACAGTATATTTGAATACAAAAGCTAGTTTATTTTTAGCCTTGTCGCGTGTCTTTGGCGTAGTACTGTAAATATCTGACGGCCAATGAAGTTATTTTAAAAAATCAATAAAAGACATGTCGGTGGTGTGGGACAGACAACACCTAATGCCGGGTCAGACAACAAGACAAATTTGCTTTTTCACGATTGCACTATGTCAGACTACCGCAATAAAATATTGTATTCCAATACCGCTGCATCCCGTTTTTTACGATCATTGGGCTATCTCGTCAACTCAAATGCGACCGGATACACTCGTTATCGTTGCGACGACTACAAGAGTGGATCCCACTGACTGTATTATAAGGACAAAATGGGGGGGGGAAAGGGTGTTGGTGGTCACCGGTGCTCAGGACAGGAGAGGACGTTCGTTTAAGGCTTGCTTGAGGTATGTTCACATACTTTTAATACGATACGGATCGCAAGCAGGCAACAAAACGTTATGTAGCCTACCTAGCAAGCTACTGCTAACACTGATGGTTGTACATAAACATACCACCGTTCTGTCAAATCACACTTTAAAGTTTCGGTGTGGATGAAGTAATTTAATTACCATTTTCTGAGCCGCTTCTCCTCACTAGGGTCGCGTAATTTAATTACGATAAAGTAATTTAATTGCAGTAAGTTAGCACCCATTATTTCTGTCATATTGTAATGTTGGTTTGACCTGACTGATTAGAATACATGATCTGACTAGAGCAGTGATTTCCAACCTTTATGGAGCCAAGGAACATATTTTACAATTGAAAAATCTCACGGCACACCAACAAATATAAATGTCACAAAAAGTGGATACATTAATTACTGTATTTACATCCTGCCATCTAATAGAAGACCATTCATTTCTTGTCTGTCACTATGCCTCACTGAAATAGAGGAACAAAGATACATTTATTGTAAATATAATTTTTTGAGCAATTAAGTACACAAAAATCCTGATCGTGTAAAGCCTATACATCATTATTACATTATAGTTATTGTTTTAGGGAGGGATGCTCCGCTGTCGAAGTGTCCTTGAGCAAGATACTGAACACTAAATTTCTCCCAGTAGTCCTGGCAGGACCTTCCATAGCAACAGCTGCTCATTGTGTGAATGGGTGAATGTGAGACTTTGTAAAGTGCTTTGAGGCACACCGTATGGTAGATAAAGCGCTATATAGTACACTTCATTATAGCATTACCATTTTACTACTAGTACTTTTGATGTATAAAATGTCTTTTTTTGTTAATTGACGTTTCTTTGTGACACACATGATTTGCCAATGCAGTGTAGTGCTAACTAGTGGCGAGGATTTTTTTGCCTTGTTTGTCAGCAGCCTTCATGAGTACACGATACCTTTTTAACTCATTCACTGCCAGCGTTCCCAGTTAACATGGATATTTAACTTCTAAAGCTGTCAATGGCAGTGAATGTGTTAAGGCCGGTATCAGCCCAATACTATACCAGACCGGTACTGGCCCAACCCTATTTTTAGGTTTATGCAACATTTTGTGTGAGAGTGTGGGTTTTGATTGCTGTGTGTCCACAGTGCCCCGAGGTGCGTCTCAACATCATCTCCAACCTGGACTGTGTCAACGAGGTGATCGGCATCCGTCAGCTGTCCCAGTCACTCCTGCCAGCCATTGTGGAGCTGGCCGAAGACGCCAAGTGGAGGGTCCGCTTGGCCATCATCGAGTACATGCCCCTGTTGGCCGGTCAGCTGGTGAGCAATGATGCTAGCTCCAAAAAATGCGGTCCGGTGACGTCATAAGTAATCTAACACGTTACTTTTTATAGTAGAGTAGTCAGATTACAGTTAGTTTGATATATCTGCTAATAGTTGCTTTTTTGTTCGCGAGAGCAAGATCTTAATATGCTTTCGATATTAAATATGCTATTTGTGCTTAGACAACAGATATTTATCTTTAACAAACTACAGTGCTTGGGAACATAAGGCAAGTCAATAACCAAGACACTTGATTTAGTCACGGTGCATGTCATAAGTGTAGACCAATTTTCAGCCTTTGTTTTAGTAATGACTAATAAAACAGACGAAACACTATTCTTATCGATCCATAACTAAAATGCACACAGCGACTAAGTAAAATATCGAAAAAAGGCAAAAATATTTATAAATTGAGCCGTCTGGGGCAATGACGTCACGTGACGTATTGCACGTTTGCAGCACATGGTCAACTCACGTGTACCCAAGTAGCCAGCGCTGCAAACGCAATGGATGCGGAAAAGGGATTGCCACACTTAAATTGGTAATGGTCAGTACTTCGAGTTTCTCTAAAGAGGACAATAATAAGGTTCGTTGTACAAACACACGCACACAGTTGCCTTCATGAACCCCCACACAATCGGCAGGGTTGCTACAGTCTGTGTCTGTATCAGGTGCACTGAGAATGGTTTGCTCGTTTATATTTAGGTGGCGCTTTGGCATGTCAGGTCTTCGCTACGTTGCTCGTTTAATGTGGCTTCAACGACACTAATATTTAAGTTATTTGTTAATGTTGATGACATCATTCTGTAACTTGTACGTTGTACATTACCAAGTAATGAGTACGGTTAAGCTAATGCTTTTTTTGTACTGTGGATAATTGATATTCCTGCCACTTGGCAGCTGCTGAAAGTTACTTTTTAACTCGGTTACTTTTGAAATCAAGTAATCAGTAAAGTAACGAATTTACTTTTAAGCTGAAGTAATCAGTAAAGTAACTAAGGCTCTCTTTCAAGGTAACTGTGGCAACACTGCTGGTGAGTCACAATGCTGAAATCACCAGCTAAAATGTTCCGCTGCTTACTTTTAGAGAAAATTGTATTTGTGTGATTTTAATTGTATTTTCCTGCACAGGGAGTGGAATTCTTCGATGAGAAGCTGAACACGCTTTGTATGGCTTGGCTTATTGACCATGGTAAGGTGAAACTATGCTTTATTTTTGCTCCTATAGGTGCTGATGCATTAACTGGATGACAGAGAACAGTCATACAAATACATGTTAATACAAGGGAATCTCCAAGGTAGAAACAATCCGTTCCATGACCCTGGTTGAAGATGTCTCCTCATTTCAAAACAAACGATCCCATATAAAATGTCCATTCGTTCCATAAAATGTATAATTGTGCATGGAACTTTTGGAGTAACATTTTAACATTGACATCATACATGTGTAAAGAAAAATTACTCATCCTTTCAAGATGACTATCAGATGCCGGAAAAGGAAGGTGTTAAGTTAGGGCTGCAACACTGTCTTGAATAATTAGATTACAAAAAAGGTTGAAGCAAAATCTCTGCCTTGAAGCTTTGCAGGGATCAAGTTCCCTCACTGACTAATGGTACTGCAGTCGCACGCATCACTCTGTGTCGACGCATTGGTGTCGAGCCAGGAGACTGTTTGGGATCATTTCACATTTACTAAGGAAGATGAAGTGCAATCTGTACTACAATGGCACATCTATGAATGCAAATACAAGGTCATGTGTCGATGTTAGCTAACCGAATACAGTGATTTATTGCAGGGGTTATGGTCCACAAACAGTCGACGAAACCCACAAAGTAGTGCCCAGTTTTTTTAACTGCATATTTACACATTTAAGTTTCATACAAATTCAGTGTTATGTGATGCTTTAGAGAGGTGCAGTTATTTATTTGTCCACTTGAGGTCACCATCCACACACGCTACACAAGCACATGCTTTTAAAAGCCAGGTCTCCTCTGTGTGACATGAAAGTCAACCCATGTGGATGTGAAAGACGGGCAATTTGCTGGCAATGTGCCTCACAGTGACAGTCTCTGCATTGTCGGCAGCATAAAGCATCATGCTGCTTGCTAATGCTTCCCAGAATTCCTTGCAGTGTTCTTTTAAACTACAGGTTGTTTAAAATAAAAAATAAATCAAGCTAAATATTACGCTTTACTTTCATTTGTTCCATATTTTTGTGTGTGTGCATTAGCTGTATAGTACTGTTTGTCGGGCTAGGTTGTTATTTGTGAATATATTTTGTGAAACTGGGGCTAGGTTGGTATTTGTGAATATTTTGTGAAACTCTCTGTGGCATGCTGTGGCAAGTCCAGACTACTTTTACATAAAGTACACACTCTCCAGATTGTATGAACTTCATACAATCCTTTTAGCAACAGTTTTATTTATTTATTCAATGCTCCTTGTGATTAAAATCTCTACACACTGCAGTAGTATGCATATATTGGGAAAAACTACGTTGTTTTGTTTTCCTTAATTGGCTCTGCCTTGAGTGTGGTTTTCACCCATAGCAGGCAGCTGTTTTTATTTAGCCAAACTTACATTGCAGTGCAAATCATTTAACACCTAGCTGGACAACGCAGCAAAATTTTGAACAGCCAACCGGCCACAGTTCTCCAGTAGCTGAACATATCAAATATAATGACAAAGTCAAACACAAGTTGGACAACAGCATTACCTAATAAATGGAAGTGAAGGTTTAGTAATCTGCTCATGAAATTTCCTCAATATGTAGGCCAAGATGTAAATATTGCCATTTCTTGGAAACCAATGTAACAGGAGGGTTAATGGTTGTTTTCAAAGGCTTTTTTTTTGTTTGTTTTTTTTTTTAATAAAAGATTTTTTTTTTTAATTAAACATCTAAAGTGGTGAATGTGGTTCCTTAGGTGAGATCGGTGCAGTAATATAATATCGATTTGTCGTTGTGCAGTGTACGCGATCCGCGAGGCTGCCACCTGTAACCTGATGAAGCTGGTGGAGAGGTTTGGAGCAGAGTGGGCACAGAACACCATTGTGCCAAAGGTTCTGGGCATGGCCAACGACCCCAATTACCTCCACAGGATGACTACTCTTTTCTGCATCAATGTGAGTCTCTCTCTCTCTCTCTCTCTCTCTCTCTCTCTCTCTCTCACACACACACATTGTTTTACCTATATATTACTCGTGCACTCACTGTAGTAGTCTCGCCACGCTGTGCTATTTGCATATCTGTATTTGACCAATACTGGCCACTCACGCCAGAGTACCATCTGCTCCATTTGCACACTGATTGAGGAGTATCTGCAACATTTCCACAATCGACATTGTCCCAGATTATCGCGCCACTCGTGACTTTAAGCCGCGTACACTCCTTGATGTCTCGGCGCCCTTTGCACAATGGTCATTGCACAGGACTATTGCAATATTAGTCATTCGAACTGCTCTACGGGCTAGAGGACTCTGCATCTTTTGCAAAATTGTCCAAAAAAAAAAAAAAAAGGTATCGGCATTACCAGATAACTATTAACCCTTTATTGCTCAGTGACTGTTTTTTGTCAATGTCTTTATGTCTCCAAAGTGTTCTCTGTCAATTGACTGTTGCCGTACTAGAGCGGCTCCAACTACCGGAGACAAATTCCTTGTGTGTTTTTTGGACATACTTGGCAAATAAAGATGATTCTGATTCTGAAAGTATTTTTCAGTTGTAAATGTCTGGTGCCTGAGTCTTGTTTATGTATGCCTTGGTGGGTGTGTCGCCGTTGCAGAGCTTCCAACCTATGGAAATTCACTTCCAGCCAGGCTTAAATGTTTGTGCCCTGCTAGTTTGGATTTTTCTGCGATTGGTTTTACAGTATGCTTAATATAATGCCCACTGGCATGTGGAAAAAGAGAGATGCAGTCACCAATGCACCTTTCAGCCCTTTATTGAATGCCAGGAGCACAATAATTTAAAAAAACAAAAAGAGCACACTCGGGCAGGAGCTACTGTCGGCCACTTAAAGGCACATGCATGAATCTAATACATAGGCACTACAAATGTACGGTCTTTTGCATGCATTTAATGCTTGAAATTTTGTTTTCTCAAATACTTTGTTTAAAAGGTGTCTCAAGTTGGAATGTGTTGAAAGCTATAGAAGTTTTTTTATTTTTTGAGGTTTCACCTATTGTGTGGGTCTCTATCTCTCCATTGAACAGGTGTTCACTCCAGTGGTTGGAGCACCAGTTTTTATTTATTTATTTATTTATCAGTTGACTGTTATGAAAATCGAGTCAATTGATTTATCAATGACGTCATATATTTTTTTCCCACCACATTACGGCAGTCCCCAACCTTTTTTTTTGCACCACAGACCAGTATTTAGACACATTTTGACGGACAGGCATAGAAATAAATGAAAACAAATGATTCAAAATGCAACTCACCATTACGTTGTATGAAGTTGTTCTTGGTAGAAGTCCTGCGCATGTTTCTTGAACAAACTGGCCGCTCATCTTTCTCGTCTCTCTTCTTTCTTTTGACTATTGAAATCCCATACTGGCGAGCCATAGTCCCTTTAATCTCATCTTGCTTTCAGGCCCTTTCTGATGCATGCGGGCAGGACATCACCACCAAGCAGATGCTACCCGTGGTCCTCAAGATGTCCAACGACCAGGTGGCAAATGTGCGCTTCAACGTGGCCAAATCTCTGCAGAAGATCGGACCGATCCTGGACGAAGGGTAAGTCCTCCTTGTCGCAGTCATCAAAATGTCTGCGCGTCATTCGCTGGAGCGCCTGACCGGCCACCATTTTGTGTGATCAGCACGCTGCAGGGTGAAGTGAAGCCAGTGCTGGAGAAGCTGGCCACTGATACCGACATGGACGTCAAGTACTTTGCTCAGGAGGCCATCAGTGGTAAGCGCTCCTAACAACACAAAGGACATCTACTGCCTGTAGTTGATAATGTCTTTATTTTCTCTCTACCTGCAGCTCTCTGGCATAAGTGAAGCAACGTGTCTCAACCCTTTTGCAAGATATTTATTGATGTTCAAGATCAATTGCTAACTGTATAGACCAATCTGATAATTAAGATTTTTCTCTCCATTTTCCTCCTGTCCCGGGATCCTTCAAGCCCCCTCGCTGTAAACGGATGCTTCAGTCTAATGCTGCATGCTGACTAATAGTCTCACTAGCTAGCTACCGACCCCCTCTCACATCCCTCCTTTTTACATCCCCCCACTTCGTTGTTTTAGCAACATCAAAATGTGACATTCTACTACAAGTCGTTCAGACGCGACATGTTCTTATCTTAATATAGACAGATAAGGACCACCTTTCTTGTCATGTTGCTCCCCAAGTCCTTACAAGAGAGGAGAAAGTAGTGGAATTGTGCCAATGAAAGAAGTGGTGAACTGCTTTTTACCGTACACCAGACTGGAGCATTTGACCTGGCACTGCCGTGCTGTTCTACAAACAAGTAACGCCGAAAAAGTGGACACGACCGTCATTGTTCAACATTGATGACCAGTGTGCTTTTATTGTTCTTTTCAGTGCTTCACACATTTGATGTTGTTCTACTGTATCTTCATCTGAATAAAGTAACAAAGAACACATCCGTGTCATGCCTCCTTTTACAGACTCTACAATGTCGTCAAGCTTGTGCACACACGAACATTTAGTAACACTTGGAACTTTTTTTCTCCCTTTGGGCCTCAAGATTAGATTCATAGAGTACACAACATGCAAGAACTTCCTATAGTTAAAAAAAACATTTTTTCTCTGGAAACCGCTTGTATTGGTTCTAATTAGACCAGTTGGCAAAATATGGTTAATTAAAATTCTCAAATAATTGGTCAACTGATTTTATATTATACAGTTGAGCAATTGCATTTCATTAAATATCTGTGAATAATACAATCTATCCCTCATGACCAACATAAAATAGTATTTAGTATGCCATAGCGTTAAAAGTGCGACTCAGATATACATATTTTTTTTAACCTCATCTTCAAATGACCTGGACCATTTGTCCCATCAAAAAATAAATGTGGCCCTTGACCTCAAAACTTGCCCCACCCCTGCACTGTGAGACTTAATGTCTACCTAACATTATGGTCAGTGTACTTTCTGCCCACTGTGACGTCAGCTGTGGTCCAGTGGGGATTCCATCAGAACAAAGCAAGAAGTACAGCTGACAGCTGCTTCCAGCTTGTTTGGCGTCCGTCTTCGCTTCTGTCTATTGCGGAGGGCAACACTGGTTTGAACCCGGATTTCTTCTGGTTGCCTTTATGTTGAGTTCTTCCTATATGTTCCAAGTACTTAGCTTCCTGTCACACGTGTATGTTAGGTCAGCTGAAGGCTAACTTGCCCATAGAGAAAGACATATGTTCATGTGTGTTCAGATGGACAATTTCAGAAATATAAGTTGGACTCTTGTTTTTGGGAACCACCATTTCATTGTACACTGTGCAATGGCAATGTTTCTAATTATAACTATGAGAACCAACAGTAGTTCATTAGAAAATTCAGCTAAATTATAGAAACTATCCCATAACTGTACTGTCACTATCCAGTGAAAAGCATATATCTAAAGTGTAAATCTCTGTTTCGAAAGTTGAAATCGAAAGTCTGTGCTTTTTTTTTTAGACAAAAACGAGTGCAAATAGGTTAGATACTTTTAAGAAGGCCGGTTTTGTTAAAAATCCATAGCTGTAATGCTTTTGTGTAAAATGAACTTCCTTCAAGGTAAGTTTCCTACAGATTCATTTCCAATAATTACACTGCTTAATCAGCTAATATTTGTGTGTATTGCATCATGGCTTAGACTGCTGAAGTGGAGTTTGGGAAGATAACGTAACCATAGTCGTTAGCTATTAAAACCTTTGTCTGGTCGAGGGTTCGGCGTGAGCGCAATCTTTGAGGGGCATGGTTGGTGGCGACATGTCAGTAACATTCTAATCAATGACAGTGTAATAATTTAGCAAATTAAATTAGCGATTCAACATGAATTTTGGGTGGTGTCTTAATATGGGCGCAGAACAGAATAGAACGTATACTACCGATGCAGTTTTTGGTAACACAAGCAAGATGGCGTTTTGTTGATTTCCTGAAAAGTAGTCGTTTTGGAGGCGGATAATTGGTTTTCACATCTGCCTCACAGTTCTGAGGACACGGGTTCAAATCTGGCCACGCCTGTGTGGAGTTTGTATGTTCTCCCCGTGCCCGTGTGGGTTTTCTCCCGGTACTCTGGTTTCTTACCACATTCCAAAAACATGCATTGTAGGTTAATTGAACACTCTAAATTGTCCGTAGGTGTGAAAGTGAGTGCGAATGGTTGTGCCCTACAATTGGCTGGCTGGCGACCAGTTCAGGGTGTACCCTGCCTCTCGCCCCAAGATAGCTGGGATAGGCTCCAGGCTAGTGAGGATATGGAAAATGGGTGGATGGATAGTGGTTTTGGAAATGCAAAATATTACCGATACACGACTCTTAATCATGTAAATGCTCGATGGACTGCATTAAAAAACGAAGCAGGCTGTATTTGACCATACCTTGCCCTCCCTGGCTGTACAACCTTAATAAATAACAGTACCGCTAAAACATGCATCTAATTGCATCTTTTTTTCTATCTTCATTCCAAATTAGCACAGAGGATTCACATTCACAAATCACATTGCACAGCTCTTAATGAGAAATAAATTCCCCTTTTTCCCTCCTCCCCTAAAAAGCCCTCTCAAGTAAGGCAGTGGGCGCATCCTCTTCTTCTTTGTCTTCTTTTTGTGTTGCTGCATTGTGATTCACTTTTCTAGTGCACATCAGCACATTCCGCCAGTGTGAGAGCACCTTGGGGAACAGCGCAGGGGGCTCAGGATGTACTTCTGAAGATGAGAGGAGGTGGACGGCACCACCGAGACTTGATCATCTTTCCTCGTGCATGTGGAAGCTTTTCTAAAAAGCAGACCCTTAATGTTCATTAAAACAAGATTACGTCAAAGAAAAGCAGCCAATCCGCTCGAAGGCCGCATTCCATTTGTTTTCATTTGGACGGAGTTATTTTCAGCGGGCGCGGCAGCACACAGCCGTGAGAGGTCCTGACGTCAATGCAGCTGCCTCCCAGGACTGTGACACTTCTTTCCAGTGGAACTAGTTGAGCAGAGCCTCCGCACGCACGCACAAACACGCACGCACACTCACACAAGCGAAACAAGATAAACACAAAGGCTCACTAGGTGGCAAATGAACAGCATCAGTCAAGGAAAAATGGCAAAGATGGCTCATATATGCCTTCGGTGACCTTGAAAGGCATGTGTGTGTGTGTGAAAGAGAGAGAGAGAGAGAGAGAGAGAGAGAAATTTGTTTTTCAAAACCATTATTACATATAATAAATAAAACCACAAGAGACACAAAGGCGCTGGGTAATAAACGTAATACTGTATACAGTGGAACCTCGATTTAACGGACTAATAGGGGTTGATCCTTCAATCCGATTGTCCGTTACATTGAAGCAATTTTCCGTGGCCTAAAAACACCAGTACAGTACAAAATTATTGTAAATAAGTGACAAACAGCTTAAAGGTTTGAAAGGTTTTCCAGTTTATCCAACCTGATCTTGCTGGTGTATGGGAGGGGTGATTTTGAGTTCTAGCTGTACACTATTTTCTGTCCGGTAAATCCGAAGTCCGTTAAATCGGGGTCCGTTAAATCAAGAGTCCACTGTATATAGTATTACGTATATTATTACCCAGCCCTTTGTCTTGAGATATGAGTTCCCGCCCTGCAGTCTCTTCCTTATAGTTGTGTCATGAACTCTGATCTTAACTGAGGCGAGGGAGGCCTGCAGTTCTTAAGTTGTTCTGAGTACCTTTGTGGCCTCCTCGATGGGTCATTGCAGTTCTCTTGGGATAATCTTTGTAGGCCGGCCACTCCTGGGAAGGTTCATTACTGTTCCATGTTTTCTCCATGTGAGGATAATGGCTCTCCCTATGGTTCGGTGAAATCCTAAAGCATTACAAATGGCTTTTGCAACCCTTTCGAGACTGACTCACCCCATCTCTAAGGGAGAGCCTGGACACCCTATGGAGGAAACTCATTTCGGCCGCTTGTATCCGAATTCTTGTTCTTTCGGTCACGACCCAAAGCTCGTGACCATAGGCGAGAATAGGAACGTAGATTGAGCGGTAAATCGAGAGCTTTCCCTTTCGGCTCAGCTCCTTGTTCACCACAACAGACGGATACAGACTCAGCATTACTGCAGATGCTGCACCGGTCCATCTGTTGATCTCCCGCTCCATTCTTCCCTCAATCATGAACAAGACTCCAAGGTATTTGAACTCCTCCACTTGGGGTAGGATCTCATCCCCGACCTGGAGAGGGTACTCCACCCTTTTCCGACTGAGGACCATGGCCTTAGATTTGAAGGTGCTGATTTTTTATACCAACTGCTACACACTCGGCTTCAAACCACTCCAGCGAGAGTTGAAGATCACGGCTTGAGGAAGCCATAAGAACCACATAATCAGAATCAGAATCATCTTTATTTTGCCAAGTATGTCCACAAAGAACAAGGAATTTGTCTCCGGTAGTTGGAGCCGCTCTAGTACGACAACAGACAGTCAATTGATAGAGAATACTTTTGAGACATAAAGACGTTGAGAAAAAAAACGTCACTGAGCAACAAAAGGTTGCTAGTAATGCGGTAATGCCGGTACATTATTATTATTATTATTATTATTTCTGGACAAATATGCAAAAAGAGGCAGAGTCCTCTAGCAATGAGAGCAGTTTGAATGACTAATATAGCAATAGTCCGGTGCAATGACCATTGTGCAAAGGGCGCCGAGACTTCAAAGAATGTATGCAGTTTAAAGTGACTAGTAGTGCGATCATTTGGGGCAATGTTGATTGTGCAAATGTTGCAGATACTCCTCATGAGGTCAGTGTGCAAGTGGAGCAGATGCTACTCTGGCATGAGTGGCCAGTATTGGTCATCAACAGATATGCAAATAGTGCAGCGTGGCGAGACTACTACAGTGAGTGCACGAGTAATATATCATTGGCCCGACAGAAATGTGACAACAAACTCAAGCCAAAAAAAATTGACACCATGTTGCAATGGAATTGTAAATTAGCTGTTTTAGTAGTTGATGGCAAGAGAGAAGAAGCTGTTGGAATGTCTGCTAGTTCTAGTTTGCATTGATCGGTAGCGCCTACCTGAGGGAAGGAGCCGGAAGAGCCGGTGACCGGGATGTGGAGGGTCCGAGAGGATTTTGCACGCTCTTGTCTTAGTTCTGGCAGATGAAAGTCCTCAAGGGTGGGTCGGGGGGTACCGACAATCTGTTCAGCAGTTTTGATTGTCCGTTGCAGTCGGAGTTTGTCCTTTTTTTGTAGCAGCACTGAACCAGACTGTGATGGAAGAACACATGACTGATTCGTTGAGCGCTGCGTAGAACTGCCTCAGCAGCTCCTGGGCCAGGCCGTGCTTCCTCAGAAGCCGCAGCAAGTAGATAAAACGTATTTTGTTATTTATCGTTATATTTTCTTAAATCCTGGCACTGGTCTGTGGTGTAGTGTGACTTGTGACTGTGTCCATCTGCTGCTCAGAATGTGTTTGCTTGCTGTTGAGAAATGTTCCCACATTCGTGCATGCAGCGTGATCTTTCATGACGAGATGATTTCATGAAAGCTCTTCACCGCGAGGACAATTTTTGTTCCACAGATAATCCTCAGCATGCATTATTTACATCATATAGTAAGTAACAAGTCAGTAAAAAGAGAAAGTGAGTCACTGAGTCATTTCAGAGTGCGTGTTAATCTAGAGAAGGTAGAGCCTTATTACTGTCTTTTTTTAATGAGTGGTACAGCCCTTATCCGGATCTCCCCCCCATCTACTACTGGCAAAAACGCAGTTGGATGTAGTCATGGCAACCGCTGATGTCATCGCACCACACTTCGACCTGATATGATATGACCTGTGTGTGTTTTACTGAGGAGTGGGAATAGACATGCTGTTTAAATTGTGCTTTTGTCCTTCTCAGCTTGCACTGCAAGCAACAATTATGCAAATATGCAGTCTCTCTGTACCCACAATTCTGTCTTTAAAAGCAAAATAAACCTGTTTTGAAGGACAGGGTAACAATCTATTTTATCATCGTGATGCCCAAAGAGTGTGCATAACAATACTGTATAATAAAAACAATAGTAACACAATTCGAGGAATGTTGGTGCACATCAAATTAACAGTTTTATTTTAGATTTTCTTTGTGCATTTTATCATCTAAGAAGTCATCATTTTACAATGAATAAAGTATTTTACAACAATTTGAAATTTAAAATTGTACTGTTGCAACTTTTTTTTTAAACAATTAACATTGTTATATTTTTTAGTACATTTTATAGCTTTATGCATCAATTTTGTTCAATAGTCAATTTTATTGTGAAAAAGTTAGAATTTTACAAGAATGTTACCAATGTCTAAATTCAATTAACTATTTTAATATTGCAACTTTTTCTCATATATCATCCCTAAAATTTCAAAACATTTTTCCCACGACTTAATTCTATGTCACATCATTATTTTATTATTTCTGTAAAATTACTACTTTATTTTCAAAAATTATGCTCCTTGTAACACTTTATTCCTGTAAAAATTTATTTTTAAAAATGTGATACTTTCTATTTTTGAGCTAAGGAGAAATATTTTTTCTGCATAATTTTAACCCCCTCACAAATTAATTGTAACAATATCTATGCTTGTAATGTGTTTTATTTTTTCAAAAGATATTGTCATATTTGATGATCTATCAGTGATCTAATGTATTTAACTACATTTTGTTCATTATGACCTTTGCATTTCTTTGATGACAGCGTTGTGGTGATCCCTTCATTTTGACTGACGTTACCGAATATGCTTCCTTGTCCTATGAAAAGCCAACATATAGCAAGCTGAAAGCGCGACAGTAAAAAGCATCAGCTCATTATTGACGTAATAGTGAACAGGATCTACAGTTAAGTTTGGCGGGGTCAAGAGTGTGTCCTTCACACTTGGTGTGATCATATTCCCAGAAAAGCCAGTTTGTGGTCTTGTTTTTCCATGAAGAGATCAGATCAGCCTCCATCTCACCTGCGAGTAGTCCGATGGATTAAGTGTCCTTGGCTGAATGAGACCAGAACACATTGTCACCTTTCCTCCGAACAAGTGGGACAAACAACTGCATGTCTGTCTGTCGCCATCCGTCCCTTTCCAGCTACATGATGAAAATCTTGAACCTTAACATGGCACTTGAATAGAAGAAATTGATACAAATGTACTTCAGCGACCACCAAGGCTGCATTCCGCTTGGCCAGCCGGTACCCGTCAGCTACCTCAGGAGTCCCACAGGCCAAAAAGGCCCGATAGGACTCCTCCTCCACCTTGACGGCATCCCTCACCGTTGGTGTCCAACGGGTTCGGGGATTGCCTTACAGCCACAGCTCCGGTTGGCCGGAGGAGGCGAGCCCGACTCTATCTAGTCGGAACTTCTTGGCCTCGCACACCAGCTCTGGCTCCTTCCCTGCCAGAGAGGTGACATCCACGTCCCTTGAGACAGCTTCTGTAGCCGGGGATCGGATCGCCAAGGTCCCTGCCTTCGGCCACCACCCAGCTCACACTAGACCCGACCCCTATGGCCCCTCCCACAGGTGGTGAGCCCATGGGAAGTATAATTTAAAAAAAAATGAGTAATAGGGCCTCATTTGAGTTAAACACTCCATTATGGCTGAAAACACAAAACAAATATGGAAAAAAAGAGGACTTCAAAGCAATTACCTTGATGTCATTTCTGCTGAGTCATGTAGTTCACTTTTTTTTTTCCTCTCTTCCTCTAGTTTTGGTAATGGCACTGCATGTATATCGAGACAACTTCAGAGCATAATTGCTACAACTTAAAAATGTCTGTGAATAAATCAAATGTTTTATAAAATATAGGGAAGAGAAAATGACAGAAAAGGCAAATTAAAACATTTTCTCTGTTATAGTTGACGTGCATGTTGGACATCACTAGGCCAGTACACGAGGGAAAAAAACATTTTAGGGGTGCTCAAGAGTCATTTGGTATTTTAAATATTTAGGAATGATTTCTACTACACCTAGTGACATTTTGTCTCATCTATATTTTACACAAAAAGTGCATGTTTCTGTATTTTGGACATGGATAATTTGAAATTTCATCGGTTGTAAAGAAAATTCTGTGATTTTATGGGAGTGTAATTGTAGACAAAGCAGACAAGGCAGCAATAAGCTGTTCAGTAACCTTTTTTTTAATCTCAACAGCAAGTTAGCTTATGTGTGGTCGACAACCATGAGGGGAAATATAGAAAAGTCTATTTCATATTGTTGTGTTTCATCAGCAGGGAGTTGAGTGTGACTGTGTGTGAAATGAATGTACTATATCCACTACTACTCTCCTTATGACTTCAGTCTTCACCTATACACAAATATATTGCTAGAATACTTTTGACACTGGGCCAACAAGTAAAAGAAAAACAAACAACATTGATTAAGTCACTAGGATGGAGGGACTTTGGTTTTTGTACCTTTGTAAAATCTGCTTCTACTCACTTGGTGGTGGGTGGGGTGGGGGTGGCTTGGGTGAACAAAACGAATACTAACCATGATAAATCACCATCATTGAAATGTGAAAAGTAAAAGGCACACAGAATTCAAACCCCTACAAGCTTGCTCTAATTAACACTAATTTGTAGACTTTTTCTAACAAATGTGAGTTCATGTCCTCCTCCACTCTTACTACATCTCTGTCCAGTACACTGGAGCCACCAGAAAATAATATGAAAACAACATTTGAGTCCTTCACAAAACTTTTTGTCTCTCTTATGGCTGCAATGCCTTGTGGACCGCGGAGTGCGTTGCTATTATTGCTGGCATGTCCAATTTTGACCGTCACACGATGGCAATGTGAGGTAAGAAAATGAGAGTTTCACTCAGGATTACGAGAAAATATACTTGTTATAGTTTCATAGTCAATTGATGGAAAACTAAAAATATACAGGGTCTCAGTTTGATGCGGAGACTGTTTTTTTAAACAGACAAATCACATACACTATTTCTTGCGAATAGGTACCAATTAATATTAAGGCCAATCTAAAACGGAAAAGAAATTCAGAAAGATGTAATTTTACAACAATAAAGTCAATGTAAGAAAAAGTCATTATTACAATGACGCTGTAATTCATTGAGTGAATGTCAAAATTGTAATCTTACAAGGAAGCAGTCGTATTCATTTTTAGAAGAAAAATGTCGGCATGTGATGACAATGAAACTGAAATTGTGACCAGTAAAATTGTAGTGTTACAAAATTCGGAATTTTACAAGAATAGTGGAAAGTTGTGATTTGAATGAGTGCATGTCAAAATGGTAATGTTACAAGGAAAATAGTTGCATTTATCTGATAAAAAGAATTTCATGAGATTAGTCGTACTATAGCTGGACAAAGCTGTAATTTTAACGAGTGAATGTCAAAATTGCAACATTTCAATAATTGTAATTTTCCCAAGAACAAAAGTTGTAATTTTACGAGAACAGTGGTAATGTCAAACTTGTAACATTACTATAGTCACAATTTATAGAGAAATTTCCCAATTTTATGACCAAAGTCTTAATGTGAGGAAAAACTTCAAATTTTAATGAGTGCATGTCAAAATTGAAACGTTAGCCGAAGAATAGTCGCAATATTAAGAGACCTAATTTTATGCAAATGGTGATGATAAAGTTGTACTATTAACAAGTGACTGCCCAAATTGTGATATTACAAGAGTTATAATTTAACAAGAATAGTGGCAACATGTTGACGAAGTTGTAACTCTAACCAGTGAATGTAAAAATTGTAAAGGCACAAGAGTCAGTTTTTTCAGAGAATTTGTCCTAATTATACAAAAGTAGTCTTAATGTGACAACGAAGTTGTAATTTTAACAGGTAAATGTCGAAACTGTAATCTTACAAGGAAAATAAAGTAGCATTTTTTAAAGAAAAAAATTGGGAATGTGATGACAAAGTTGAAATTGTAAAGAGTGAAAGGAAATTTGTAACTTTACAATTGTCATAAGCTAACTAGAACAGTGGTAACGTGCTACACACTACAATAACGTGTACTAATTGCAACTTTTTTCAAAAAACGTCTGTTTTCTTGTAACATTCCGACTTCTCTAAAGATCACAACTATTCTCATAGTCACACATTTTATTTTGTAAAATTATAACTATTCTCGTTAAAGGACAACTTTAGCCCAGTAAAATTAGGAGTATTCCCGTTGAATGACAACTTCATTCTGGCAAAACTACGACTTTTTAATCACATGCTTACGACTAAGCTCTGCTTAGTAACATGAATGACTATTTGTGTAAAAATACAACTTTATTCTCATACAAAACTTTTTAATTAGCAAATTATGGCTTTATTCTCTTCCTTGTACATTGCATACAATTTGCGAAGTGCTATTTTGAATTTTCTTCTAAAATTACTTTTTTCCAGTAGTATTTCCAGTTTGAAAATGACAATTTACTCGCAAAATAATGGCTTTTTATCACAAACTTATCATTTCTGTCGCTTTCTTGTGACATTATGACGTTATTCCAGTTTGAACAATTTTATTCCTGTAAGACTTTTGTTATATTGCAACTTTCTTCTCTAAAAATGAAAACTTTTAAAATTAGTTTTTTTTGGGTCTAAAGTGACAACTATTCCCATTTGACAATTTCATTACCACAAAACCACTTCTTTTGTGTAAAATTACAACTTTATTCCTCTCTCTAGTCTCTCCTTGTACATTACAGCTTTTTAATTTGACTATTTCGACTTTTCTTGTAAAATTGACTTTTTTCTAGTAATATTACATTCTTAAATGCCATGTTACAGTAAAAATAAGGATTCTGAATTGCTAACTAGTCGCTTTACTCTCCTCCTTGTAACTTTACGACGTTGTGTGAAATTACACTTTTTTTGTCGTTACATCATGACTTTATTCCTATTATTTACCCTAAGAATCTTATGAATTCAACTCAATTTGCAACTTCCCTCCACCTGAGATATTTTTCTCTATATGTTTTTCTTCTTTTCAGCTTGGCCTCAATAGCCCTTGGTAAATAAGGGCTGTCTGCTACTGCTATTGACAGCTAGATAATAGGAAAATGTGAATGGTCTTAATGATGGAGTTGACCTTTCTGTCACTGTTCCTATGGTCAGTGTCGTTATTAGACACACCACTTTTCCATTTGATTTGACCACACACACACACACATACTTTAAATGTCAGCGTTGTGTCGGGAAGATACTTCAACTTGATTCATCACAGTCTGAGTGCTGCTAATACAAAAAAAAACAAAAACAAAACAGACTGTGTCTCGTGCCGCGGCCGCCTTTGCCGTCGGTCCCAAAAGTGGTCACGTGTGGCGTCATCCGTTACATTCGTTCACGAGAAAGCTTCTCGTGCTTGTCTGTCACGTGACATTCTTTCTGACTTGTGCAAAACAAACAAAGAAAACGCACTCACATCTGCGCTCCTGCTGATGTTATCAGCTCCGTGTGACCAATCATATGCGAGTGGGCCGGACAGATGAGGTGCAGCATCATCACCATCATCACAGAGAATTAATATTGCTTCAATATTGCCACAAAAAGGTAGAAGAATAAGTTGTTGTCACCAAACATTCCTTTGGGGAGCCCTCATTTAGCATGAGCCATGAATCAAGCGCTCCTGGACTTTGAAGGTGGAGAAGCCTTTCAGTAGTGTTAGTTCAGTAGTTACAAAGGAAACACTGACGAGAGAAATGTGTCACGTGTGTGTGTGTAGTCTCATTTAGCTCATCGACTTGTCAAAAATATTGTGTGTCCTTATTGTTAGTGTTGCAAGTGATCAATCCGACCATTGTGCCCGCCACTGTACAACCTGCTCGTGTGCAAAGTGACACCTGAAACACTCGAAACTGGGCTTCACGATAAATGAGGGCCATTGCGTTCTCTTCACACTAAAAAAGTACTCACCGGTGCTGTTTTAGCAGAACACCACCACCTATGGAAAGCTGTTTGAGCAATTAGTCCATATCCTTGATATTCAATTTAAGGTCCACGCACTAGTACTCTCTTAGCCTTCACGAATAGGACGACATTCGTAGGATTTAGAGCATTTAGTCGATATCCACTAGTGCGATGAACTATGAATGAAAACTACTGTGCTGTGAATAAACTGCTCAAACAGCTTGCCATAAAGCCGTTTGACTACTTATTTGATGTCCATGATATCCAACCTAAGGTCCATGTAATAGTACGCGCTTTGTCCTCACTAGTAACACAACTCCAAATATCGATTAACACATTAATCGAGAACGATTTTGATCATTGATTAATCGTTTAGGGACCTTGTTAACTTAAAATTGTCCAAAACCTCAGAATTTCAGCCTATCAACACTAAATGCTCTCAGATTTTTGTGGTCCTCCATGAAAGCAGACTGATTATATTTGTGTTGAATCAAAATAAGACATTTGCAAACATCTGCTTTTACTTTGGCAAACGAATATTTTTGCCTATTTTCTGAAATTCTATCGACCAAACTAGTAACAATTATAATTTTTTGTTTGTTTGTTTGTTTGTGTATTTTCTGCATTGTCAATTTAAAACAATGTCCTGTTTTTGAATAAAGGGATGGAAATTAAAAATTTGTTTAAAAAAAAATCAAATTCATCAATTAATCAAAACAAGTAATCAACATTAAATGATTGTTAAAATATTTTAAAATGATTGTTAGTTGCAGCCTTACGAGTAAGACAACTACGTGTTAATGGTGAGGCAAAACTGTGCACTCGACAACTCCGCCCTGATATCACTAGTGAAATAATTCAATTTGACTAGTTCAAAATCTAGCTATTCACTAGTTCTAGTAGTATGCAGCTGTCAACCAGTGCAGTTGTTCGTCACAAGTAACATGAATTTGTCCTAATAGTGAGGATAAATAGGGTAAATTCATGGCTTAGGCTAGATATCAAGGATCTTGACTAAATGCAGCAACATTGCATTTATTTAATATCTAACTAGTATGCGGAATTATAAAGGGAAACTAGCCCACTGCGAATAAATGCTTATATGGCTTTAGGGCAAGCAAGCCTTTTGACAATGGTGTGTTACTAGTACTACTACTGAAATAAAACAATTCTACCAGTTTTCCAGCAAGTCACTAGTAGTACTAGTAGTGCACAGATGTAACAAGTGAACAGCGTTGCCTCACTAGTAATGTGGTTGTCCAACTAGTACATGGACCTTAAGCTGCAAATTAAAAATATTGTCAAAATCCTCAATCGACTTGCCATCCTGTCATCCATTTTGTGCTTTTGATTGGCAGTCAGTCCCAAAACAGTTCACTAGTTCCAAACCACTTCTGTGTGAAATGCTCCAGTCGTCCTCAACACCTTATCAGCATCATGTCGTCTCACAAGTGGCACGAGAGCGGCCACTGGAGCCTCCTCGCCACGAGTTGCGACCGCGTCGGCGTGTTGGCCCGCTCCTCGCTCGTCCAATGCGGAGGAGGAGGAGAGGGAGGAAAAGGAGGTCAGCTAAGGGAGGGATTTTGGTACGAAAGGTTCTCAGAGGTTCATCCCAACTACGAAATTCAGTTTTCGTTGGTTGTATGAAAGTCTGCGTTTTCCCCATTGCTATGCTTGTGTCTCCAAATCTCTCTGTGGGCGCTGAACGCTGCTCAGGCTCTCCGTGCTCAATACTGCTTCAATCCGGCCCCTTGCGAGGCTTCAGTTGACCAGCACAAAGCCTTGCTGGGAGTCCACCGTCTCCATCATCTCGCTGTCCAGGAGCGGGCTCTGTAGCTCCGCCAGAACCAGACCCTCGGGCCGGGCCGGCTCGCCCGAGGCCCCCGACCCCGCCGACTCTCCTATGGCGGGAGGGGGGAGCGAGCCCAGGTCAAGGTGGAACTTGTACTGTCCTGGGGGCGGGGCTTCAGTGGAGGGGCACCGGGCCTGCTGCTCTACAGGGTAGCAGAAACCGAGACTGGTAGCTGAGGTTTCATGAGGCGATTGGTGGTGGTGGTGGTGGTGGTGGTGGAGGGGGTGGTGCTGAAGGTGGGGGACAGGGGGCAGGTGCTGGGCGTAGTGGTGATGACTCATGTAGGGGTCGTAAAGCGGGCCCTCTCCCGGTTCCAGAAGGGGGCTCAGGCTGTGGGGGTGGCTGTATGGCGACGAGGACCCCTGCTGTGATTGAGGCTGCGGGCCGCCGCTAGACATCAGGGGCACCTGGGGGGAGTTCTGGGAGGTAGCGGGGTCCAGTGGGACGCCACCCACCGGATAGGACCCTTCAGCGATCTGCATCTGATTGAAGTAGACCGGCAGGCCCAGACCCTGTGACTGTTGCAGGTACATCCTCTTCTGGTTCAGTCTGTCAGGACGACACAGAGTTAGACGCACCGCCGGTTCTACATTGCTACATCTTTCAGCTGGCTGTCACTGTGCTAAACTTAGAACTTAATCAAACAAGCTCCCCTTCCAGGAACGAATATCACAATGTAGCCGTCACCTAAAGGCATAAACAATATTTGCCAACTCAAAAGTAAAAAAAGAAGGCCACTATAACCATGTGACGTATCCCAGCCAAACAGCAAAGTATTGTAATGATAAAAATTAAAGAGTTACGTAAATATGCAACTCGGAGCTGGGGGAGTTTATTTACTCCACTGCAGATCAGGGGAGGCATCGATTAGGCGGGGAGCCTTTATTTTGGACAAAGCCATTTGTTTGAAACACTAAACAATATTAAAAGCATACGGTGGTTCCTTGAGATATGAGTGACCCTACTTTTAAGTTTTTCGAGATAACCGCCATCGTTTGATTTTTTTTGCTTTGACTTACGAGGAAAAAAGTGAGATACGAGCACTGCATAGTGGCAGTGAATTCAGCTCACTAGACAACAACAGCACCTTGGAAGAAAGTCAACAATTCTTCAAAAAAGAGACTTCAATTCTATCCCCTGCAAAAAACAGATATTACCGCATGCCTGTATTATACTGCCCCCCAGTTGTCAAAGTCACGCACACCAGAAGGAGATGCAATTAATGATAATGATCAGGGTTTCCCACATATATATTTATTTGTCGAGGGTCGCCACAAGTGAATTTTGGCCGCCACCAATAGATTTTGCCGCTATCTGTTCGTCCTTGCTGTGAATGTAGCGTGTCATTACATGCCGGTCAGTAGGGGGCGTTATGCATCACCTCCGCCAAGAAGAGAATGTCATATGGTCAGATGAAACAAAAATAGAACCTTTTGATAAAAACGCAACTTATTGTGTTTGGAGGAGAAATAATGCTGAGTTGCAACCATACCTACTGTGAAGCATGGGGGTGGAAACATCATGCGTTGGGGTTGTTTTTCTGCAAAGGGACCAGGACGACTGATCCGTGTAAAGGAAAGAATGAATGGGGCCATGTATCGTGAGATTTTGAGTGAAAACCTCCTTCCATCAGCAAGGGCATTGAAGATAAAAACGTGGCTGGGTCTTTCAGCATGACAATGATCTCAAACACACCGCCCCAGGCAACGAAGGAGTGGCTTTGTAAGAAGCATTTCAAGGTCCTGGAGTGGCCGAGCCAGTCTCCAGATCTCAACACCATAGAAAATCTTTGGCGGGAGTTGAAAGGCTGTGTTGCCCAGCGACAAAACATCACTGCTCAAGAGGAGAGGAGATCTGCATGGAGGAATGGGCCAAAATACCAGCAACAGTGTGTGAAAACCTTGTGAAGACTTACAGAAAATGTTTGACCTCTGTCATTGCCAACAAAGGGTATATAAAGGATTGAGATGAACTTTTGTTATTGACCAAATGCTTATTTTCCACCATAATTTGATAATAAATTCTTTAAAAATCAGACAATGTGATTTTCTGGATTTTTGTCTCTCTCATTTTGTCTCTCATTGGTGAGGTATACCTATCATTAATATTACAGGCCCCTCTCATCTTTTTAAGTGGGACAACTTGCAAAATTGGTAGCTGACGAAATACTTATTGGCTCCACTGTATACACAGCAAAAATAAATTTGCTGGCTTAAAAACGAATGTTAAATGCATGAAAAATACAACTCACCATAATGCATAACGGATAAAAGAAGCTCTCTTTTTGTTTGAGGTCTTAGGCTCTTCTTCTAGCTCCTCAGGTGGCCTTTTTCCTTTTGAAAAGAAGCTCTCAGAAGACATTTGTTTTTTACTAATTTTTGCTAGTTTGCGGACTTATTTTTAGTAACGTATCACATGACTACATGTGCAGTCTCGTGTTGTTTCATTCAAAAGAACAAATCTTTTCAGTGAATGTAATGAACTGAATCAGTTTATGAAATCATACGTTTTTTGAGCTTGGCCGGTGGAAACAGAACTGCTGCAGCGCTCTGTGCAGACTCGACATGTCAATTGCGACGCGCAGCTGTTGCAGCGGAGAAAATTATGTTACTTTTCAAAATAAAACATTTGACACGCGAAAACGCAATACAATGGAAATGATATAAATTGGTCATTGCTTCTATGCGGCCCAGTAATGCCTGATGGACCGGGTGTGGGGGACCACTGTGCTAGAGAAGAAGAGGTTCAAGACAAAGTGGGCAGCGAACAGCGCTGCCACCGCAACTCACGAGGGACACGAAAAGACGAAGTTAAGGATGAAGGTAAAGAGGTAACGGTGTCACCAAAAAAAGGTCGCCAAACAAGTCCAGAAGCTTGAACAGGTCGAATTTATGTTATATTACGCCGTCTCTCTGTTAATGTAGTTCGAGGCCAATCGGTTCTGCTCATTAGTTGACATGATGATGTCTCATTCACACAGATGAATATTTAAAATTATTTCAAGTGAATCACGTAAAAGCCTCATGCTGTACAGTACATGCTGTGAGATTTAGCATTTAACACAAAACTAGTCCTAATTTATTTTCTCCTTTGCCTTTATGACTGCATCAGCAAACAAACACAAAACTACGGCATTTGACCCAGAGTCGCTCAAAATACCTCAGTTTAAGTCATGGCTGCATGTGACACAGAACAATAAATTTAGTAGCTGCATTATATCTTCAGTTATTAATAACCATGTTCCATCCATCCATCCATTTTCTACCGCTTATCCGAGGTCGGGTCGCGGGGGCAGTAGCTTTAGCAGGGACGCCCAAACTTCCCTCTGCCCAGCCACTTCATCCAGCTCTTGCGGGGCGATCCCGAGGCGTTCCCAGGCCAGCCGAAAGACATAGTCTCTCCAGCGTGTCCTGGGTCGTCCCCGGGTCTCCTCTCGGTGGGACGTGCCCGGAACACCTCACCAGGGAGGCGTCCGGGAGGCATCCGAATCAGATGCCCCAGGCACCTCATCTGGCTCCTCTCGATGTGGAGGAGCAGCGACTCTACTCTGAGATCCTCCCGGTTGGCCGAGCTTCTCACCCTGCGGATCAAAACTCATTTCGGCCGCTTGTATCCGGGATCTTGTTCTTTCGGTCACGACCCACAGCTCGTGACCATAGGTGAGTGTAGGAACGTAGATCGACCGGTAAATCGAGAGCTTCGCCTTTCAGCTTAACTTAACTTTTCTGGTTGCATTCCTTAACTGAAGAGCACTGATGTCCGTATTATTAGGAAGCTTTTATTTTGAAGGTGGCTTTCGCCGCGAGTTGGCGACCTATTACCGTAATGCCTAGTATAAACAAAATTAGGGGCGGCTAGCTTGACTGCTATTTTACGAGTGGAGGCTGGTTTGACCGCAGTCGAAAACGGCACCTACGAAGAGACACGCTTACGAAGCACAGTTTAAACTGCAAGCTATCAGTTACGCGGAGGAACATGGGAATCGAGCAGCCGCGAGAGAATTCAAGATCGACGAATTCATTCATTTTAATGGAAAAAGATGATTTGGGATACAAGTGTTTTGAATTACGAGTGTGGTCACAGAACAAAAACTCGTAGGTCAAGGCACCACTGTATTTGAATGTATGTCAAGTGAAACTGATCTGTCATACATATAAGGTAAATATAATTATTATTTAGGAATAGCAAAAACAGAGGCGAACTGTGCAGAAAGAACACAGAACAAAACTACCTGGAAATTAACTATGGACACACGCAACATTGTGACGCAATCACGTCGGTGTCTAATGGAATGCTGAGATGCTGTCTCCAATTGAGTAAAATCATCTTTAATACTGCTGCCAACTTTCTTTCAACAAAGATACTGTTCGCGGGCATCACTATGTGCTCCTGTTTTTGTTAGCAATGGAGTTCAAATCTCAGCAATCAACTAAATGTCTGTGTGTCAATGATGGTGTCTATAAACTGAGGCAATTGGTTACTACCATCTTTTACATCATGGGAGGTATCTATTGAGTAAGGTGATTTTCATCTTGAGTGGATTAGTGAATTAAATACGATTTAATCAAAGAAACAGGCATATTAGTGGTAAGTCCTTAGAAATATGAAAATGACGAAAATTGTTGGAAAAGTAAAAAAACAAAACAAAAAACAATAATTTACTGTGGATACAATTAGACATTTTGGAGTATTGTGAGTATAGTGCATTAAGATGACTTACCGGTGTTCTTGTAGTTGTTGCTCTAAACTTCGGGGGGACTCCTTACAGAACATCTGGCAGCTTGCAGGAGTGTTTGCCAAAACGCTAGTCTTAAGGGCACAAGAAAGAGAAGACTGCTTTTAGACAAGTCCTCCACTCATCATTAAAATTATTGTGCAAAACGGGTGAATATTTTGTTGAGGAAAATAATGTGTTGTATGAGCTACAATACAAGGACAAAAGCGTTGGGACATCTGACTATTAAACCTACAGAAGTGAAAATGCAGTCGAACCTCAATTTATGACTGACGAAACTCTTGAGTTGCGAGCAAAAATTTGAGTGCCAGCGAACTACCTAACAAGCAACTGATTGTCAGAAAGTGAACAATTCTTCAAAAAGAGGCCAAGTGCTTGCTTCAAGCTATTTAATGCCACTCGCATTTGAAGTTTACTTTAAAAACTAAACAAATTGCACGTGTACTGTATTTAACCAAACCATATTACCTTACGTAAGTTTGCTAGCTTCATGCAAACATACAATGCAAAACACCACAGATGGGTTAATGAAACTAGCATTGATGTCATGGTAATTCAAAACCTTTAAAAAACTGATATTTCACTATAAGTGGTAGCAACACATGCTGACAGAACATACAAGACTGGTAGTCAAATTATTTATCCTCTGCAAAAAATTAATACTGTTACAGTTTAGTTGCCATGGTCTTCATAGAATGCACGTGTAGTATGTCTGTAGGTATTATACTGCCCCCTGGTGTCCAAGACATGAACACCAGAGAGGAACAGTATACTCTTAAAAACATCACTGCATTAACAATTTATTTATTTAATCATGATACACAAACCATGTAATTCTTTCCATTCATATGCTTAAGTTATATTACTACTGCATGTTCTTTGTACAGTATGGCAGAGCAGTGCTTCTCAAACATTTTATACCAAGTAGCACCCCAAAAAATACTTGGTAACTTCTCAAAGTACCACCATCATGAACCAACATTAAAATACAGCAGCATAGGAGGCCAACGTGTTCATAAAAACCGAGGCAGAGGTTTTATCCCCAATGCAGTTTGAACTGTAACATTACAATCGAACAGTGGTTCTCAAAATCTTTCTAAAAAATATAAAACTGTACTGAACAGTGATTTATTTTCTTTTTTAAATTTAAACAGGCTGCATGCATAGGCTGCAAGTAAACATTCTCACCGTATCCAAATCTTCAATGGCTGCTTTCTGAAGAAGAGAGAATCCTTCCCACATTAATAGGTGGTCAGGAAAAGGAAGGAGAAACCTTTGACGCAAAAGGTAAACACAGTTGTTCCCCGATTGTGTGGGGCTTAACAATTCTGGCGATCAGGAGCCCATCATAATACGAAGCGCAGTGTTGGGAAAGTTCATTTTCTACGCGAACTAGTTCAAAGTTCGGTCAACCGTTTCAAAATTTAACTAGTTTAGTTCATAATTCAAACATTTTTAACTAAGTTCACCATTCCAGAAATGAACTAGTTCATAGTAGCCCACACCCCACAATATGTTGCTGATGGGTTATTACCCTCAAAATACTGGCATTTAATTTTCCCCATTGTTGCCGCCCAATCAGTCCACACTAGTTGACAGCTGCAGCTTTCACTCTACAATCTCAAAAAGATACTTAAAGGTCTTTTTAAAAATGAGGAATTATAAAAAAAAAACAGGACTTTTGTCCTCAATGTGCAAACAAAAACGCAACACAGTATGACAGGAACCATGGTGAAAGGACATTGGTAATTTTGCATTCTTCGCAGCTCTGGCTGCACTATATTACAAAAGAACCACCAAAGTACATATTCACTCCCATTTCCGCAGTGTCCCTGAGTGCACCTCGTGTTCTCACGCAGATGATTTGAGGAACGAGTTATGAGTTACGAGCGTGGTCACAGAACAATTTAAACTCGTAAGTCAAGGTGCCATTATAGAGACCTCTGAGAGTAACATGAACCCTTGTTCAATGATCAACCAACAAAAGAGTTCCTTTCACTTCCTTGCATTGTTTTCCAAACCGCATTCTTATGTCAATATGCAAGGTGGGTAGATTTTTCCAAAATGTCTGCACTGAAGATAAGCCCAACTCGATTGATTAATTAATCGAGAAAGAGGTGTGTCCCAACACTCTTGTACATTTAGTTAGATTAAGTTGCAGTGGGGCGAACCTGCAGCCGATGGGTGAGGTACTGAGTCTCCAAACTCTGCCTACGGGACAGGAGAGGTGGCTGCGGCCCACCTTGGTATAAAGTCGGGCCCTCCTGTTGCTTAGTTGCCTCAGTCTTCCAACACAAACATTAAGAAGTTACAACACAGGATGTCTATGACCCCCCCCCCCCCCCCCCCCCCCCCCCCCCCCCCCCACACACACACACACAAGCTCAAGGACACACTCAACAGTGTCCCCTCGCTTGTGTTGGTTAATAAAGCCGTGTCAGGGCCTGGGTGCTTCATAGCGTGGTCTAAGTGGATTATCCATACCATGCGCTGCCAAAATGCCTTTGTGTTGGCCGAACAGCCAGATGCCTTTCACTAAATGGCATGTTCCA